>NW_011156601.1:0-467 GCF_000146605.3 Meleagris gallopavo | reverse complement strand
GGACACTCCTGGGCATGGCTTTCCTGAAGGCCCTGTGCTGCATTTGCAGCTGCATGTGAGTGTGCTGGACAGCCCAGGGAACTGGCATGGCACCAGGCTGCTTCTGATGCCATTCACATGAGAGCCCATAGAAAACTGAGGTTTCATCATTTGGAGAATAGAGACGTCTATTAGCTTTGTAGTGCCTTGAGCTCCTGAAAATACAGAACAGAGAAAGATCCATTCAGTCAGCTGCATAACTCTGCATGTTCCATGGAGATGGGTGGAAAACGTCCCCTAAACGCAGGGGTCTGTTGTCATTTAGAATGAACAAGAATACCTCTATCCCCTCTCTGGCCCTCAGCTGATGCTCAGGAAGGAGGTGATTTCCCACACACCTTACAAGCACTAGCACACATCCAGCAGCACCCCAGGCACCTTGGTCATCACCCAGGCTCTGTGTGAGCAACTGACTCCCTGCTGAAGGA
>NW_011156599.1:0-414 GCF_000146605.3 Meleagris gallopavo | reverse complement strand
TGAAAATGGCGTATTTTGGGGGGAAAAACTCCACTTTCTTGGAGAAAATGTCCTATTTTTCGGAGGGAAAACTGGTATTTCTGTGAGAAAATGTGGCATTTCTGGCTGAAAACTGCAATTCCTGGCAGAAAATGTCCTATTTTGGGGGAGAATCCTGGTATTTCTGGTAGGAAACGTGTTTTGGGCGAGAAAGCTGGTATTTCTGGGAGATGTTGCCATATTGTTGGTGAGACAACTGGTATTTTTGGTAGAAAATGTAATATTTCAGGAAGAAAGGTGCAATTCCTGGGAGAAAACGTCATTTTGGGGCAGAAAGCTGCCATTTCTGTGAGAAGAAGGCCTACTTGCGGGCGAAAACTGGTATTTCTGGTAGGAAACGCTGAGTTTTTGGTGAGAAAACTGGCATTTCTGGTA
>NW_011156598.1:0-320 GCF_000146605.3 Meleagris gallopavo | reverse complement strand
TGGTATTTCTGGGAGAAAATGTCCTGTTTCTGGTTGAAAAATGGTATTTGTGGGAGGAAACTGCAGTTCCTGGCAGAAAATGGCATATTTTTGGGAGAAAACTGGTATTTGTGGTGGAAAATGTCGTATTTTCGCGATAAAACTGTCACTTGTTGGAGAAAATACCATATTTTTCGGGAGAAAGCTGCCATTTCTGAGAGTTAAATGCCGTATTTCCGGGAGAAAACTGGTATTTCTGGTAGAAAAGGCTGATTTTGTTGTGAGAGAACTGGTATTTCTGTTCCAAAATGTCATATTTCATGGAGAAATCTCCTATTTCC
>NW_011156597.1:0-613 GCF_000146605.3 Meleagris gallopavo | reverse complement strand
ATAGGACATTTTCCCTAAATGCTATGGCAGTTTGGCTAAGAAATACTCCTTTCCTTCCCTAAATGGGACATATGCACCCACAAAGACCACGACTCCGAGAAATTCCTCCCAGTTCCTCCCAGTTACACTCCATTACATTCCTCATCATGACACTTACTCCCAGACTTTTGGCATTTTACTGCGGAAAGACCATTTCGATCCAGAATATATGCCATTGGCCCTCACAAACACCGATTGCCTCACAAAGATGTGGCACATCCCACCAGAAAGACCATTGCTAGCCCCCAAAAGATGGCATTTACTCCCAGAAACACCAGCTTTCTCACACATTCCTCTACCCTTTTTCCCCCCCCACCATAAGACCTTTTCACCCAGAAATGACAGTTCTCTTAGGAATACCTCCCAATTCCCCCTAATCTGCTACACTACACTCCGCACTATGACAGTCTCTCCCCAAACTAGGACACTTTCTCCCAGAAAGGCCGCTTTTTCCTCCCAAAGTACACCGATGGCTTCCAAAAAAGAACACATTCTCCCCAAGAAGTACCTCCCTTCTCCAATACAATGACATTACCTCCCAGTAATGCTACCTTGGGCCCAAACTTTGGACAGC
>NW_011156596.1:0-446 GCF_000146605.3 Meleagris gallopavo | reverse complement strand
GGCTGCTTTTCTCCGACGAGTGAGCGGGCTCCTGTGCGCACATCGGAAAGGAGCGGTTTGCACTTCGCCTTGGCTACATCCAGATTGCACAGACTAGCTCTGAATACTATGTCTCTGCCTATATTTCGTGGCACAATTCGTCCCTGCGCGGGTCTCCACTGCTATACGTCTGCATTCAGAGAGGAAAAGAGTGGAAGGGAAAACACTCTGTAATAAGACACCTGGAAGTTGGAGGAACGATAGATGTAGTGCTCTCAGGGAGAGCGTTTCAGAAAGTGAGGAGTTGTCCTTTCTGGATTGCGGAAGAAAAAAACCCCCACTCGCAGGTAGTGCAGGAGGCTGAATTCGCACTTGTCGGCATCGGAATCGCACTCCTTCGTTCTCACACGCAGAAAGCGGCATTCGCGCTGAGCCGCTCCGGAGACTGCCGTAGAAGGCCGAGTAAA
>NW_011156595.1:0-310 GCF_000146605.3 Meleagris gallopavo | reverse complement strand
CAACTGTCATATTTTTCTGGAGAAAGTGGTATTTCTGGGCGAAAATGTCCCGTTTTTTGGAGAAAGCAGGTAGTCCTGGGGGAAAATGTCGTATTCTGGGGGAGAAAGCAGGCATTTCTGGGAGAAAATGTCATATGCTGTGTGAGAAAAGTGGTATTTTTGGGAGAAAATGTCATATTTTCGGGGGAGAAACCTGGCATTTCTGGCAGGAAATGTCATCGTTTTCTTGAGAAAAGAGGCATTTCTGGGAGGAAATGCCATACGTGGGGGAGAAATCTGGCATTTCTGGCAGGAAATGTCATCTTTTTCT
>NW_011156594.1:0-461 GCF_000146605.3 Meleagris gallopavo | reverse complement strand
AATGGCCTACTTGCGGGCAAAAACTGGTATTTCTGTTAGGAAACGCTGAGTTTTTGGTGAGAAAACTGGCATTTCTGGTACAAAACGTCCTATTTCTGGGAGAAAGCTGGTATTTCTGGGAGAAAATGTCCTGTTTCTGGTTGAAAAATGGTATTTGTGGGAGGAAACTGCAGTTCCTGGCAGAAAATGGCATGTTTTTGGGAGAAAACTGGTATTTGCGGTGGAAAATGTCGCATTTTTGTGATAAAACTGTCACTTGTTGGAGAAAATACCATATTTTGGGGGAGAAAACTGCCATTTCTGAGAGTTAAATGCCGTATTTCCGGGAGAAAACTGGTATTTCTGGTAGAAAACGCTGATTTTGTTGTGAGAGAACTGGTATTTCTGTTCCAAAATGTCATATTTCAAGGAGAAATCTGCTATTTCTGGAAGAAATCGTGATATTTCAGGGGAGAATACTG
>NW_011156593.1:0-573 GCF_000146605.3 Meleagris gallopavo | reverse complement strand
GGAGAAAAGGGGTATTTTCGTGTAAAACAGCTATTTGTTGGAGAAAAGGGGTATTTTGGTGTAAAACTGGTATTTGTGTGAGAAAAGGGGTATTTTCGTGTAAAATAGGTATTTGTGGGAGAAAAAGGGTATTTTCGGATTAAAAAACTAAACTCTAACCTATCCCTAACCCGAACCCTAAGCCTAACCCTAAGTCCCAGAAACACTAGCTTTCTTGCAAATACATCATCTCTTCCGCCCATTTGCTCCAAGAAACACACTTCTCTCACACATACGTGAACGCTTCCCCCCAAAACAAGACATTTGCACTCCGAAATACCAGCACTCTTACACATACCTCCCATTTCCTAACAAAAAAACTACTTGACACTCCTCAATACCACACTTACTCCCAGCAACAGGGCATTTTCTCCCCAAAAGACCACTTTCTGCCCCCACAACAGGACATTTTCTCTCCAAAACAAGACATTTGCTCCCAGAAATACCAGCACTCATACACATACCTCACATTTCATCCCAATCAGACTACTTGACGCTCCCCACTGTCACACTTGCTCCAGTGAAGATGGCATC
>NW_011156592.1:0-322 GCF_000146605.3 Meleagris gallopavo | reverse complement strand
CTGCCCCACGCATCCCCATGGAGGAGGAGGAACTGGCTGGAGGGCCGTGCCAACGGGTAGTGGTTAATGGAGTTAATCCAGCTGGAGACCCGTTACAAGTGGTGTCCCCCAGGCGTCGGTACTTGGGCTGACCTTGTTTAATATCTTTGTTGATGAGCTAGAGGAGGGGGCTGTGTGTACCCTCAGTACGTTTGCAGATGACACCGAGCGGGGAGGTGGTGTGGATCTGCCTGAGGATAGGGAGGCCCCCTTATTCAGAGGGATCCGGATAAGCTGCATTTCTGGGCTGAGGTGAATGGGATGAGCTTCAACAGGGCCAAGT
>NW_011156591.1:0-484 GCF_000146605.3 Meleagris gallopavo | reverse complement strand
ATCATCTATTGAAATACTACGGACCTGGCCTAGAGACTGTAAAACTGGTTTTTTTCCAGTCAATACATTAAGTTCTTGCTCCAGTTTGTCAATCCGAGCTTTTAGTAGCTGATTTTCATTTTCTAAATTACCTGATCTTGTCTCTGCTTGATTTAAAGCATTCAAAAGTGGCCATGCCACTGTGGATGCAGCTAATTGCCTTTCTTTCATAGCTAAGACATCTTTGTCCAGTCCCTGAAAGTATTCTGTCAAGCGTACTGGGGAAATACTCCCCAAAGTACGCAGGGGAGCCCAATACTAAATTACAGTTGCCAGTTGATAATAAGGAAATCCCAGAAACCCTGGGATCTGCCCGGGGATCATTTTAACTAGGGGAATGGTGTTCTCCCCCTTGACCCATTTATAGAAACTCCATAAGAGAGACATGATGTAAAGTGGATTTGGCCTGCGTGGCTCGCCAATTGTTTAATGGGCACAAATCCAA
>NW_011156590.1:0-669 GCF_000146605.3 Meleagris gallopavo | reverse complement strand
AAGGACGATTAGAGTTGGAACTGTGTACAGATGGGCTCATGGACAACAACGTAAAAACTACGGGATTGAAAGTAACGAGGTTCCTCCTAGGAGACGCTCAGCTTGAGCTGTAAATCTCTGGACCTGCAAATAAAGGAGGATGAAGGACAGTCAATCTGATCTACGGAAAGCTGAAGCTGGGGCTTGAACCAGACTATGCTGGAGGTGGCAGCAGCGTGATTCCTCCGATGCAAGGTGGCAGGAGTGCAGCTGCTGCCGCAGTTTCCAGACAGCCAGGTGGGACCCTGTAGGTGATGGCCGTCAGACCTTCTCGCCACCAAGCGTCCGGCTGCCAGCAGTGGCTGAGCTCACTTGGACTTTGCAGCCGGGAGGTGCTAAGCGGCGAGTCTTACATTTCCACTACTAAATTCAGGTGTGGAAGCACACTAACAATGGGAAATACGCCTGGTGTAGGAAAGGGGATGCTCTTAGCCAAGGTACTGGAAAACTGAAAGAAAATAGGAGAAACTGCAGATCTACTGATTAAAGTGTAAGCACGTGACACTAGACTTGGCAGGTTTGTGGGAGGGTCTACCTCCCTGCGTTCATATTTCAGCCATCATCCTTTGTACCAGAGGGCCTTTATCCGCTTGGCTTGCTGAATTGCAGCACGTTTCACATGCGTGGGTG
>NW_011156589.1:0-635 GCF_000146605.3 Meleagris gallopavo | reverse complement strand
CCCGGTCACTGCCCCGGAACCTCACTTTGCTGACTGGTCATGTCTGCCCAGCAGGTAAGGGCGATGCACACCCACCAGCGTTTTACCCATTCCACGAGCCCCGGCACAATAGGGTTCCCCCAGAGCTCTGAATTGCGCTTCATTGTGCCCAGAAGGTTGCCTATCCTCTTAGTTCTGTGTCTTGCTTGTCTCTGGTCTTGCACTGTTTTCACTATTACATTCCCTTGTCCTCCTATTTTTGTGTTCCTTGCCCCATTCTCTTGGCCTAATGACCCCTTGGCTTTGTGTTGCCACATTCATGTCGGCATTCAGTTTTGGCGTTCCCTGCCGTATTGTCTGGGCCGTCATCCTTGGCATTTCCTTCCGTGTTCTCTTGGCCCTTGCCTTTGCCTGGGCATTCCCTTGCCCTCCTGTTTTTGTAGAACCCGCACCTGGGGCGCGGTGCAGCCCTGCAAGCACAGCTGGGGGCAGTTTGGCTGTGGAGTTTGGCAGAGCCAGGCTCCACCCCTCCCTGATCCCATTTAAGGGCTGGGAAGAGTAGGGGCTGCATGTGAACCTGGGGAGTGCTTCCTTTGGAGTATGCCTTGTTCTTTGGTGATGGAGTGAGTGTTATTTTTTTTTTTTTTTTTCTTCTC
>NW_011156588.1:0-598 GCF_000146605.3 Meleagris gallopavo | reverse complement strand
CTGTAAGCATTCTGCCTTCTGTGACATGCCCATGCCGTCACAATGCCAGTTCCCTGTACCACCTGCCCATCATGCAACAATCCTACTGTCCTTTTGACTAAATCTCCCTGCACAAATGTCCATGTCGAAAATGGAACATCTCTCCAGCTGTGCAGCAGAGGACACGACCTTCCATGCTCTAGCCATGTTCTCCTCTCGGCCTCTGGCTCTCCAACACAAAGAACAAGATGCAAAAGCAGTTGCATCACAAACACTCCTTTCATCCTGTCCAATAAAACAGCCAACAATGATGGGCCCTCTCTCCTGCCCTCTTACTTCAGCCTCTGCAAACCATCCTACTCTCCTGAGCATTAGGCTGGCACACAGATGCAGCTCTTTCTAGGCTCTCCCGATGCAGCCCATGGCACCAGTACCTCTGTGACACATGGATCTGTAAGCATTCTGCCTTCTGTGACATGCCCATGCCGTCACAATGCCAGTTGCCAGTACCACCTGCCCATCATGCAACAATCCTACTGTCCTTTTGACTAAATCTCCCTGCACAAATGTCCATGTCGAAAATGGAACATGTCTCAAGCTGTGCAGCAGAGGACACGAG
>NW_011156587.1:0-645 GCF_000146605.3 Meleagris gallopavo | reverse complement strand
TAACCAGTGGCTTCTGCCAAATGCTTCTCCCAGTTGCTTAAATGTACCGCCTCCCATTGCTTTCAGCATAGTTTTTAACAACCCATTGTATCGTTCAATCTTACCTGAGGCTGGTGCATGGTAGGGAATATGGTAAATCCACTCAATGCCATGACCTTTAGCCCAGGTATTTACAAGAGAATTTTTAAAATGAGTCCCATTATCTGACTCAATTCTTTCTGGGGTACCATGTCGCCACAGGACTTGTGTCTCAAGACCTAATATGGTATTTCGGGCGGCAGCGTGGGGTACTGCATAGGTTTCAAGCCACCCAGTGGTTGCCTCCACCATGGTGAGCACATAACGCTTACCATTACGAGATCGTGGCAAGGTGATAGAATCAACCTGCCATGCCTCCCCAAATTTGTACTTTTGCCATCGCCCTTCCTCCCAGAGAGGTTTCATTCTCTTGGCTTGTTTAATTGTGGCACACGTGTCACAGTCGTGAATGATTTGCGCAATAGCATCCATAGTTAAATCCACCCCTCGGTCTCTAGCCCATTTATATGTCGCATCTCTCCCTTGATGGCCTGAGGTCTCATGGGATCATCGGGCTGGAAATAATTCACCCTTGTTCTGCCAGTCCAGATCTATTTGGGCCACCTC
>NW_011156586.1:0-919 GCF_000146605.3 Meleagris gallopavo | reverse complement strand
GGAGAAGATGTCCTATTCTTGGTTGCAAGTGTCCTACTTGGTCTTGTCATCTAGTCTTTTTGGGAGAAAACGTGCGGTAGTTTGAAGAAAACAGGTATGCCTGGGAGAAAATACCATCTTTTTGGAAGCACAGGCCCAATTTCCAAGTGAAATGTGGTATTTCTGGGAGAAAATGACAAGTACGTGGGAGAAAAGTGGACAATTGTGGGAAAGACTGACTTCTCTTGGAGGGCAAGTGTGGTATTTTTGGTGTGAAAAGGGGTCCTTTGGGGAGAAAACGGGGTGTAGATGGGAGAAAATGTCCTGTTGAGGAGTGCCTAGCAGTATTTTTGAGAGAAAAGGGAAGGTACTTGTCAGAAAAGTGCTCTTTCTGGGAGAGAGTAGCATAGTTGGTTGGAAAATGCCACCCATTTGTGAGAAAGCTGCTTTGTTTCCGGGAGAAAATAGCATTCTCTGGGGAGAAGATGTCCTGTTTGGATGGAAAAGTAGTACTTGTGGGAGAAGCTGTCCAATGTTTGGGCCCAAGGTAGCATTACTGGGAGGTAATGTCATTGTATTGGAGAAGGGTGGTATTTCTTGGGGAGAATGTGTCTTTTGGAAGCCAACGGTGTACTTTGGGGGAAAAAGCGGCCTTTCTGGGAGAAAGCGTCCTAGTTTGGGAGAAAGTGTCATAGTGCGGAGTGTGGTGTAGCAGATTAGGGGGAATTGGGAGGTATTCCTAAGAGAACTGTCATTTCTGGGTGGAAAGGTCTTATGTGGGGGGGAAAAGGTGAGGAATGTGTGAGAAAGCTGGTGTTTCTGGGAGTAAATGCCATCTTTTGGGGGCTAGAAATGGTCTTTCTGGTGGGATGTGCCACGTATTTGTGAGGCAATCGGTGTTTGTGAGGGCCAATGGCATATATTCTGGATCGAAATGGTC
>NW_011156585.1:0-702 GCF_000146605.3 Meleagris gallopavo | reverse complement strand
TTGTTGTCATCTCCTGAGTGATTTGTGCCACCCACGACATTGAGTGCAATGCTTCAGGTGCACAATTGGAGGCAAGGGTCAGATGTCTTTGCTTGTGTGGTCTGCCACAGTGATGGCCCATGGCAGAACTGGAGCACTCGTGTGTGCTGCTCTGATTGAGCACAGGGAATGGAAGAGCATCCTGTCCATGCTGTGCTGTGCTTTCTGTGCTCTCATTGTTCCTTATCCTTCTCTGATACATTCTAAATACGTTGTCAGATAACTTGAGCTTTCTCGTGACAGTGTTGTCCTGGAGGGGAGGCTGTTTGATTCCATTGTTTCTAAGGACCACCTTTCCCAAGAGGAAGCTCGAGTCTTTTTTTCTAGCAGATTGTTTCAGCGATGGCTGATGTTCACAGTCAGGTTATGGCCACAGAGACCTCAAGCCAGTAAGTCTGAGCTGTATTCAGTCTTTCCTAAATAATAATGAAGGTGTTTTTATTTTTCCCTTGGGAGAGAGAGTAAGTTATCCCTCTGTTGTGGTTTAACCTGGCAGGTGCCTGAGCATCACACAGTACTTCCCTCACTCCACTCCTTTCCAGTGAACTGCAGGAGAGAATTGAAGAGGGGAAGAAACAACACAAAGTAGAACTCATGGGTTGAGATAAAATTATTTACTGAGATAGAGGAAAGGAAAAGGATAACAGTTATGATGAGTGCAAA
>NW_011156584.1:0-627 GCF_000146605.3 Meleagris gallopavo | reverse complement strand
TGATGACAATATGTTGGTGAATGAATGCACGTACCCCTGTGGCAGGACCTGAAAGGTCCACTGCCTGCCTCCCCATGTGAATGCAAATTGATCTTGCGATTCTTCAGGAATTGGGATACTGAAGAACGCATTTGCTAAATGTAGGACACAACGAGAGGTTTTTATCTCCCTACTCAATGTGTCCATTAGGGAAGCAATATTGGGTACGGCTGCATGAATAGGAGGCGTGACCTTATTTAATTCCCTATAATCTACTGTCATTCTCCATGTGCCATCCAACTTTCGCACTGGCCATATGTGGGAATTGTATGGGCTGTTGTAAGGGCAGGTCTTATAATGCCCACTTTTTCAAATTCTTGCACTGTTTTTGATATTTCGTCCTGCCCACCCGGGAGTCTGTACTGTCTCACATTAGTAACCCGGCGCGGTTTCGGCAGGCAAATTGGCCCGATGTTTCGCATGGCCTCTTAATATTACCTGCACCGCCCGGATCCTAATACATCTCTGTCGCAGTCTGAACTCTCCCACGGTTGTGTGGAGAGCCAGACCGCATAGAATATCTATGCCCAAGATGTATTTCTGGACTGGGGCAATAGATACCTTATACTCCCGGGGTGGGAGACGCCC
>NW_011156583.1:0-732 GCF_000146605.3 Meleagris gallopavo | reverse complement strand
AAAGCTCTGGAGATAGCTCATGACAGCCTCCAAGACTCGAAGGGAGCGCATAAGGCAGGAGGGGCAACGACTGTTTAGGAGGGTGGATAGCGATAGGACAAGGGGAAATGGTTTTCAAGTGAGACAGGGGAGGTTTAGGTTGGTTATTAGGAGGCAGCTTTTCACGCACAGGGTGGTGACGCACTGGAATGTGTGCTTGAGAGTCACTTGCAGGATGATCTGCTCCATGATCCGTGACCAGCACAGAGGTGAGACTGACATGCTGGTAGTTCCCTGCGTCACACTTTCTATCCTTCCTAAGAGGTGTGCTGTCACCTTTTTTCTCCTCACCAGGGACTTGACCTGACTGCCTCGACTTGTGAAATACCATGGAGAGTGGCTCGGTGACTGCAGCGGTGAATTCCCTCGGAACTCTGGGACTCATCTCGTCAGGACCCAAAGAGTCGTGGATGTTTGGGTCCTCAGGTGGTCCAGAACCTGATCTCCCATGGCAGTGTGGGATGGGAAGGGGTGTGTGGGACTGAGGAAGCAATGGCAGTCCCCACCTCACCAAACCGAAGCAAAGATGAGGGCTGTGCATAATGAGCAGTTCTCAGACAAGATGGAAGCCAAAATGGTGTTGGGTACCTGAGCCTTCTCTGGTGGTAAGCAACATCGTGCACAGAGTGCAGCCATGTGCTCCGAGCAAGGAGCACAGGTTTGTGCAAGAGGCCCGGATGCAGGGCAGTGCCT
>NW_011156582.1:9375-23715 GCF_000146605.3 Meleagris gallopavo | reverse complement strand
CAGAAATGTGCATGATGGTCATTATTTTCATTAGTGCATATAGCAGTATCTCTGCGGAATGATTGGAGAGATAGAGAGGACATTGATTAGAGACGTTTGACCATCTAAACTTAAATACTTACAGAAATAGTTTGAATTCTTGTATATCTCTAAAATCTAGTTTTTACTTTTTTTTTTTTTTTCTTAGCCTTTTTTCTTCCTGTGAAAATCATGCCTCTCAGTTTTCTTTAGCTGACTGCCTCATTCACCACAGCTGCAAGCTACTAGGGCAACTGTAGAAGTGCATGGACTACAGAGTACCTTGTGCAGCTCCAGGTCCCCCCAGCATGGCTCTACAGTTCTGTTCCAGAGATCTTTGTGGTCTCATCTTTGTGAAGTCATCAGAATCAACTTAAATTTCATTAGAAGTGATAACCCCAAAGCAATTGCAGCTTGGATGCCACCGGTCAGCATTACGTATCAGCATCCTGTGGTGTCATGATTCCCCTCAGTGTAAGTGTCAGAGGATGCAAAGATGATTTTCTACATGTAGTCCCATCAGAAGATAGCAATTACTTTTTTTTTTTTTCTTTCTTTCTTTCTGGAAACTTGAACAGGTTGTCAGCATATGAACCCCAAGTCCACCCTGGGTTTTACTTTACTTACTTAGGAAAAGTTTTCAATCTTGAAATTACTAAAAAATAGTGGCATCTACCATTACCTGGAACTAATTCATGCTTCTCATTTTACAGGTAACCAGGGGAGAGATACAGGGAAGTTAATGCCCTACTGTTACACAATAATTCAGTGAAACTTGAAAATCTGTTATTTAGGAGATAACTTTAGTTTACCGTTGAGGTTACAAGGCAATAAATGGTTCCTTGCTGTATCCTCAGAGTTCACCCAGTACATTTATGAGGCCATTTATTGCCCAGTGTACTTAAAACCAAGTTAAATTATTACTGCTGTATCAAATATACTTTTTTTTATAAAACTTTTTTTCATTCATCCCTTTCTCTTTTCTTTTAATTCTCTTTCCCTGCCAGATATAGCTAAGAGCTTACATCCTCGTATGTCACTGCTTCAATAGAACTAGAGCAAATCATATTAAAATAGCAAAACATTTTGTGTTAATTGCTGCTGGAATTTATTGGTTTCTTAATTTTATTTGGTTAAAAATTTGGATTTTTTTTCTTTTTCCTGGGGGAGGGTGGGGTGGGAACATTTCTTGCTACAATCAATTTTGCTAAAAGGGTAATAAAAAAATTGCTCTAATACATAAAGTGAAGGGGTTCACTTACTAAAATGTTATGTTTCTGGGTCATAAGGAACTTACAAAATCCTATTTATGTGAAAATTGTCTAAACTTAAGACTCTCTTATGGTAGTGGAAAAATATTACTCTAGCTATCCATATACGTTTGCTTTCTCTCAAGTTAGATGAATATTGGCTCAGTGAAGTAAGAGCTGGCATACTTTGGTTGTATAGATACAAAAAGTTTATAGGTTCAAAAGATCTTTTATACTATGCGGTACCATCTGACAGAATATATTTGCTTCTGTCTGTACACCACTAACACAGACTACAGTTTTATGCTTTTAAAGAATCATAGAGCATAGAAGACAAAACCAGCAGCCAGGAATCCAGAGACAGAAGCAGGGAAAACAACAAAGCATGTAGTGTTGAAATGAATTTCATGACTTGTGATAAATCCTGCTGAGGGGTCCAGACTCATTTTTTTCCTGGGCTGGATTGTCAGGGTAGCTTCTGGCAGGGCTCAGCACACCTAGTGAATTTTGCTCTTCCTGGATGGCCCCTCTGCAGGGGTCTTCTTATTAACATCTATAAGTGGTGCTGTAAAGCAAAAACAGCAGTGTTTCCATGTAAGGTTTAGGATCTCAAAGAATGTATGTGGAAGCAAGTTAATATTCAACTGTTTTTAATAGAGAGATACTCATGTTACCACAGGCAGCTGTCCAGCAGAGAGAGTCTCTGTTAAACCCTTGGTCCTGGTTGCAGAAAGCTGGCAGATTGTCCGTACTGCCCCTTAGCAGAAGACATGAAAGCCTAAGGCATCAGGAAAATCTAGGTAACTCACAGAAAACAGGATACTTAGTTATAGTTCCAGAGCAATTCCTGGCAAACAAGTTTCTTCTAGCTACATACAGGAGCTAGAGTCAATTTACTTATGTTTCCAAGCTGACACATGCCCTTTCTTATGGGCCAGTTGCCTGTTCAGGCTGTGATGTGTGTTTTTCCATACACCAAAGCAGCATAATTTACACCTTATGAACTGCTGTGTGTATGTTGATTTTTAATCTCACCTTTTCATGTTTACTCCTCTTTCAACTCAGTTTGTCCACACTTGCTATTACACTGTCCATACAGCCAAGAAATCATAGGCTGAAAGGGAGACAAGATCACCTCTGCCAGGTGTGCCAAGGTAATTCTGGAAGAGCTTCAAGATCAGGCTCCATTATGTCCCCAGGCAACCTACTTTAGTGCTTTGCTCTCCATATGGTTAGAAAAGCTTTTCTATGACCTAAACCAAACTTTTTCTGCTTCAGCTTTCATCCCTGCCTTCCTGTCCTGTTCACTGTGCATTATGGGAGCTTTTTTCTAAGAAGTCCTTTGCAGAATACTGATTTCAGAGGCTTTTGAGAGAGGTTCATACCAGAAAAGTATGTGAAGAGAAGGTGGTGTATTTTAAAAATAAATGATTAATTCTTCAGGATGTATTTTGCAAGATAAATAAATAAAATCTCCTGTTTGGAGTAATGATTTTTCTTTTAAATTTTGCTTTAGGTATGGAAGAGATGTTTGTTTAGAAGATGAAGTTTTCACTACAGATTAGACTGGTTGTTATTCACAAGCATTGTTTTTTCATAATGGCCAAATTCCATTTGCTCAAAACCTACAAAGAAACTTAAGTCAGAGGTGTAGAGAAGCTACATAAAAACTCAGTGCAAGGATCCTAACAGAAATAATTAAACTCAATGGCAAATGGTAAACTATAATGTGACATGTCAAACACTGATAACGTCAAGCCAAGCAGTGTGGTTGACACAACAGGAGGAAGGGATGCCATCCAGAGGGCCATTGTGAACCTATTGAAGTTGAACAAAGCATAGCGCAACGTTTTACACTTGGGGAGGGGTAATCTCAGATATGTATACAAACAGGGAGAAAAACTCCTTGAGAGGAGGACTGAGGGGTCCAGGTGGATGAAAAGCTTAACGTGAGACAACAGTGACTGCCTGCAGCCCAGAAATCCCACAGTATCCTGGGTTTCACCAGAAAGGGGTGACCAGCAGAGTGAGGGAGGTGATGCTCCCCCTCTATTTGCCCTTGTGAAACCCCAGCTGGAGAACTGCATCCAGCCCTGTCGCCCCAAAAAGGAAAGGTATGGAACTGTTGGAGATAGTCCAAAAGAGGGCCAGGAAGATGATCAAAGGACTTAAGCACCTCATCTACGAAAGTAAGGTGAAGGAACTGGGTTTATGCAGCCTGGAAAAGAGAAGGATGCAGGGAGATCACATTGTGGCCTTCCAATATTTAAAGGGAGTACCTCAACACGAAGGAAAACAGGGCAGATAACGATAGGACAAGGGAGAATGGTTTTGAACTAAAAAAAGAGGCCATTTAGATTAGAGATCAGAGGGAATTTTTTATATGGAAAGAGTGGTGAGGCACTGGACTAGGCTGCCCAGAGAGGTGGATGCAACTTGGCAACAATGAATGCAGGAAGGAGATTGAAACATGATGATCACTGAAGACACTTTAAACCAAAATCATTCAAAGAAAGAAAATGCATATTTAAATAAAAAAGACAAAATATACAAAAAGGAGTGCTAATAGATAAGCTTCCCTGGTGGACAAAACAGAAGAAGGAGGCAGTGAGGTGGCACTCCCCCATGAACAAAGCAGAAGAAGGAGGCACTGAGGCAGCTCTCCTCAGACGGAAGCAGCAGAAGAAGCAGGAGGCAGCAAGGTGATGCTCTGACAAATGAAGAAACAGCAGCAGGAGGTGACACTCCTGCGATGAAGGTAGCAGAACTAGCAAGAGGCAGTGCTCCCCCAGTGAACGAAGCAGCAGCAGCAGGAGGTGGCATTCCCCCAATAAACAAAGCAGAAGCAGCAGGAGATGACACTCTCCTAACAAACAAAGCAGGAGCAGCAGGCAGTGAGGTGGTGCTCCCCCAATGAACAAAGCAGAAAAAGAGCAGGATGCAGTGAGATGATGATTCTCTGATGAACCAAGCAGAAGAAGGCGGCAATGTGAAAAGCAGAGCACACAAGGCCAAAGCATCACAAGAAGGGATCAAGGCAGGGATGATTCTGCACCAAAATGCAGAGAACGAGGATGGTGAGGAAGCTCCAAAAAGTAGTCAATGTAGGGGACATGCAGCACAGGAAGTGGCAAATGCAGGGACAGAGGTTGAACCAGAAAGTGGCGAACGTACAGGTGGGGAAGGTGCCAAAAAGCAATGAACACAGAGGCGAAAAGGTTCCAAAAAGCAGAGAACATTAAATAGATGCAGCACAAGAAGAGACTAATGCTGGGCTGGAGGAAATGCCAAAAAGTGGCAAAAGAAGGGATGACACAGTGCCAAAAAACAATAAATGCAGTAGTGATGCGGTGCAAAAAAGCAACAAACATAGAGGAGATGCAGTGCAAGAAGTGACAAACACAGGAGGCGGTGCCAAAAAGCGGTGAACATAAGAAGTTTGAAGAAAACCTGCTGGAGGATTCATGAAAGACACTATGCAAATGCAATGAAACATCAGCAGGTGGTGAGGCTCCCTGACAGATGAAGCTGAAGAAGTAGGAGACAGCGCTTCCCCAGCAGACAATGCTGGAGAAGCAGCAGGAGGCGGCAATTCTCAGATGGACAAAGATGAAGAAGCAGCTGGAGATAGTTCTCCCCTGGTTGACAATGCTGAAGCAGCAGCAGCAGGAGACTGCGCTCCTCCTAGTTGAAGAAGCTGAAGAAGTTGTTGGAGACAATCCTCTCCCAGTGGACAAAATTGAAAAATCAGCAGGAGGCAGTGCTCCCCTGATGAAATGAAGCTGGAGAAGCAGTGAGAGACATCACTCTCCTGGCGGACAAAGCTGAAGAAGCAGCAGAATGTGGTGCTCCAGTGATGGATGATAAAGAAAAAGCAGCAGGAGGCATTGGCCCTCTGATGGAAGAAACTGAAGAATCTGTAGCAGATGATGTTCCCCTGACAGATGAAGCTGGAGAAACAGCAAGTAGCAGTGCTCCCCCAACAGATAAAGTTGAAGAAGCAGCAGAAGGAGTTACTCTCCTGATGGATGAAACTGGAGAAGCAGCAGGAGACAGCACTCCTCTGACAGATGAAGCTGAAGAAGCAGTAGCAGACAGCATTCCTCTGAGTGATTGTCAAAGGCTTATGGGCTGGTTTGGCCTGGTTCCATGATTAGCAGGGCAGAGGGATCCAGGGATCCATGCCCTAGGAAAAGGGGAAAAGGATAGAGACATGGGCCTAAAAACAAAACAGCTGCAACTGTTTGAGGAGAAACAAACTATTTTATTAAATAAGATATTAGAATGCAAGATAACACACGATAATACAATAACATACAATATAATTAGAATTGAAAATAATAAATCAAATTAAATGAGAGTGCCCAAAAGCCAAAGGCCTTCATCTAATGCTGTGACAAGATAGCACCCACAACAGAGATGAGCCAGAGGATTGAAAAAGGGCTGTCAGGCCCTTTATCTTTTCCCTCTGAGTGGAAGTGATAACAGCGAACAGTCCCCTGGGGTGGATGTAGTAGTTCTTTTCTGGGACAGGTACCTGGACTATTAACTCATTAACTCCCAGTGCACTATGAGATGTTACGATGTGGAATATCGATAACCAAACTAATAAAACCATAACAGTGATGAAGCTGAAGCAGCAGCAGGAGGCAGCTCTGTCCAGATAGACAAAGCAGATCATCCCCTGATGGACGATGCTGGAGAAGCAGCAGGAAGCAGCATTTTCCCCAATGGACAAACCTGAAGAAGCAGCAGGAGGTGGTGGTCCCCCAACGGATGATGCTGGAGAAGCTGCAGGAGGCAGCACTCCTCTGAGTGATGAAGGTGAAGAAGTAGGTGGCGCTCCACTGATGGACAAATCTGGAGAAGCAGCAGGAAACGTGCTATTCTGACTAAGATGAAGAAGCCAGAGGCAGAGCTCCCCCAATGGATGATGCTGGAGAAGCAGCAGTGGTCCCCCAAAGGACTAAGTTGAAGAAGCAGAAGAAGGCAGTGCTCCCCTGGTAGCCAAAGATGAAGAAGCAGGAAGGTGTGCTACTACAACAGATAATGCTAAAGAAGCATCACGACACAGCACTTCTCTGACAGATGATGCTGAAGAAGCATCAGGAGACAGCGCACCCCCAGCTGATGATGCTGGAGAAGCAGGAAGCTGTACTACTTCAATGGAAGATGCTGGAGAAGTAGAATGATGTGGTACTCCCCCAAACAGCAATATTGGAGAAGCAGGAGGCGAAGCTACCCTGGCTAGAATGCTAGAAAAACCACTGGAGATGGTGCTCCACTGACAGACGATGTCGGAGATGGTGCTCCCCCAATCGATGATTCTGGAGAAGGCACTGGAGACGGCACTCCCCCGATGGACAACGCTGGAGAAACCACTGGAGATGACGCTCCCCTGACAGATGATGCTGGAGAAGCAGCAGCAGGCGGCACTCACCTGAAGGATAATGCTGGAGAAAGTGCAACCCTGATGGATGATGCTAAAGATGGCACTACCTCAACAGATGATGCTGGAGATAGTATTCCCTGACTAATGATGCTGGAGAAAGTGCAGTATACAGTGCACCCCTGACAGGTGATGCTTGCAAAGGCACTGGAGAAGGCACCTCCCCGATGAACAATGCTGGCAACAGTGCTGAAGATGGCGCATCCAGAGGATGCTGGAAAAGCTGCTGGAGACGGCACACCCTCAATGACTGATGCTGGAGACGGCACTGGAGAAGGCACTCCCCCAGTGGATGATGCTGGAAATGGTGCGGGAAACAGTGTGCCCCCAAACAGACGATGCTGGAGAAGGTGCTCCCCAGATGGACTATGCTGGACACAAAGCATGAGAGGGTGCTCCCATGACAGACGATGCTGGAGAGGGCAGTCTGCCAAGGGACTATACTGGAGAAACAGAAAGTAGAGCTCCTCCATTTGATGATGCTGAGAAGCCACAGGTGATGGAGCTCCCCCAATGGATGATGCTGGAGAAGCTGTTGGAGACTGTGCTCCTACAGCATAACATATTGGAAAAGCCACTGGAGAAGTTGGTCCCCTGAAAGACAATCCTGGAGACAATGCTTCCACAACAGACAATGCTGGAGAAACAGAAAGCAGCACTCCACTGTTGGACAATGGTGAGAAGCCGCACAAATCCCCTGATGGATGATGCTGGAGAAGCCATTGGAAACAGCACTCTCCCGATGATTACAGAGGCAGCGCTGCCAACAGTGCTAACCAGAAAGACAAATCTACAAGCGGTGCAGGAATCAGCGCTCACCAGAAGGACGAGGTTAGTGGCGCCCACTACAGATGGTGCTCACAATAAGGACAATGCTACAGGCGGTGTGTGAGATGGCACTCACCAGAAAGATGAGGCAAGGGGTGGCACGGGAGATGGCACTCCTGCAACAGGCCATGCTGCCCAGGGCGCTCCCAGTACTGGCAGTGCTGCCAGCAGCGCTCACAAGAAGGACAATGCTAGAGGTGGCACTGGAGATGGCGCACACAAGCGCGATGATGCCAGAGGTGGCACTGTCTATGGTGCTCCCACGATGGGTGGTGATGCTGACGGCGCTCAGCAGAAGGATGAAGCAAAAAGCAATACTGAAGAAGACAGCTCACCAGAAGGATGATGCTAAAGGTGATGCCAGAGATGGTGCACACCAGAAGAACGATGCTAGAGGTGAAGCAGGAGACGGTGCTCATGGCTGATGGGCAGTGCAGGAGACGGCGATCGCATGATGGGCAGTGCTGGTGAAGCAGCTGAATATATCATTTTCCCAATGGACAAAGTTGAGGAAGCAGCAGGATGTGGCGTTCCAATGACAGATGAAGCTGAAAAAGCAGCATGAGGCATTCCTCCCAAGACAAAGTTGGAAAAGCTGCTGGAGAAGCGCTCTCCAATGGGGGAAGCAGAAGCACGAGAAGACAGAACACCACTGAAGGACAAAGCTGGAGAAGCAGCTAGAGACAATGTTCCCCTGACAGAAGATTCTGTAGATGGCAAACCACCATTGACAGTGCTGGAGATGGCGCTCCCATGATGACGAGAGGGTGCTCCAGCGAAAGGCAGCACTGGAGAGGGCAGTCTGACAAAGGACAATGCTGGAGAAACAGAAAGTGGCGCTCGTCTGGTGGATGATGCTGACAAGCTGCACCAAAAGGAGCTCCCCTGACAGATGATGATGTAGATGTTGTTGTAAACAGCACTTCGCCAGTGGACGATGCCAGAGGCAGTGCTACTGAAAGCACTGAGACAGATTAAACTAGAAGTGGTGCTGGAGATGGTGTTCATCAGATAAACGATGGTAGTGGCAATACAAAAGATGCTGCTCACAATAAGGACAGTGCTAGAGGCGGTGCTGGAGACGGTGCTCACCAGAAGGATGATGCCAGAGGTAGTGCCAGAAACCATGCTCAGCGAAGGACAAGGCAAGAGGTGGCAATGGATATGGCGCTTCCACAACAGGCCACTCTGCCCAGGGTGCTTCTGGGACTGGTGGCCCAGCTGATGGCGCTCACCATGAGGATGAAGGAAGGGGCGCTGCTGGAGACAGTGCACACCAGAAGGGCAACGTTAAAGGCGATGCCAGAGACGACGTTCACCAGAAGGACAATGCTAAAGGCAATGCCATAGATGACATTCACCAGAAGGACGATGCTAGAGGTCACTCCGGAGACGTTGCTCCTGTGATGAGTGGTACAGGAGATGGTGCATACAAGAGGGATGATGCCAGAGGCGGTGTCTGCAATGGTGCTCTCGCGATGGGTGGTGCTGGACTGTGCCCACTGGAAAGATGATGCCAAAAGCGGCAAAAGAAACGGCGCTCACCAGAAGGGTGATGCTAAAGGCGACGCTGGAGATGGTGTTTAGCAGAAGGATGACGCAAGATGCGGTGCAGGAGATGGCGCTCACCAGAAGGACGATACTAGAGTTGATGGCAGACAGGGTGCACTCAGAAGTACGATGCTAGAGGCAGCACAGGAAATGGAGCACCTGCGACAGGCAGTGCTGGTGAATCAGGTGGACACATAACTTTCCTGGTGAACAAAGCAGAGGAAGCAGCAGGATGTGGTTTTCCAATGGCAGATGAAGCTGAAAAAGCAGCATGAGGCATAGCTCACACGACGGGCAATGCTGGAGAAGCATATGGAGAAGGAGCTCCCGCAATGGACCATGCTTGAGAAGCAGAGGAGAGGGTGCTTGCATGACGTAAGATGCTGGAAAGGGCAATAGAGATGGTGCTCCTGCGACGGACGACGCTGTAAAGGGCAACGGAGAGGGCGCTCTGGCAATGGACAATGCTGAAGAGGGCAATCGAGAGTGCACGCCCACGAAGGAAGACGCTGGAGAAGCCAAAGCAGAGGGCGCTCCTGTGGCGGACAACGTTGGAGAGGGCAGTCTGCCAAGGGACGATGCTAGAGAAACAGAAAGCGGCAGTCATCTGGTCGACAATGCTGACAAGGTGCGTTGAAAGGAGCTCCCCCGATGGATGATGCTGTAGATGGTGTTGTGGAAGGCACTTCACCAATAGACGATGCCAGAGGCAGCACTGCCGAAAGCGCTATTCAGAAAGATCAAACAAAAAGCGGAGCTGGAGATGGTGCTCAACAGATAGACGATGCTAGCGGCACGACGAAAGATGCTGCTCAGAATAAGGACAATGCTAGAGGTGGTGGTGGAGATGGTGCTCATCAGAAGGACGACGCCACAGGCGGTGCAGGAGATGGTGCCAACCAGAAGGACAATGCCACAGGCAGCAACAGAGATGGTGCTCCCACAACAGGCCATGCTGCCGAGGGCGCTCCCGGGACTGGCAGCGGTGCTGATGGCCCTCACCAAGAGAATGAAGCAACAGGTAGCACCGGAGACAGTGCTCACCAGAAGGGCAGTGCTAAAAGCAACGCCGGAGATTGCACACACAAGAAGGACAGTGCTAAAGGCAATGCTGTAGACGGTGTTCAACAGAAGGACAAGGCAAGAAGCGACACCGGAGATGGTGCTCACCGGAAGGACAATGCTGAAGACAATGCCGTAGATGGTGCACATCAGAAGGATGATGCAAGAAGCAGCACAGGAGGCAGCGCCAACCAGAGGGCCAATGCAACAGGCGATACAGGAGATGGCACCAAACAGAAGGACGATGCCACAGGCACTGCAGGAGACAGTGCTCCTGCAACAGGTTATGCTGCCTAGGGTGCTCCCAGGACTGGCAGTGCTGCTGATGGCCCTCACCAGGAGAATGAAGCAACAGGAAGCCCTGGAGATGGCGCTCACCAGAAGGGCAGTCCTAAAAACGACGCCTGAGACGGCACACACCAGAAGGACAAAGCTAAAGGTAACGCTGTAGACGGCGTTCACCAGAAGGACAAGGCAAGAGGCCACGCCAGAGGCGGCGCTCACCGAAAGCACAATGCTAAAGGCAACGCTGTGGAGAGCATTCAGCAGGACAAGGCAAGAAGCGGCACCGGAGGGGGTGCTCACGTGAAGGACAATGGTAAAGACAATGCCGTAGATGGCGCACACCAGAAGAACGAAGCAAGAGGTGGTGCGGAAGACGGCGCCAAACAGAAGGATGAAGCTATAAGCGGTACAGGAGATGGCGCCAAGGTGAAGGACGATGCCACAGGCACTGCAGGAAAGGGCGCCAAACAGAAGGACGATGCCACAGACGGTACAGGAGATGGCACTCCTGCAAAAGGCCACACTGCCCACAGAGCTGCCGGGACTGGCAGCGGCTGCTGATGGCCCTCAGCAGGGGAACGAAGCAACAGGTAGCCCCAGAGACGGTGCTCACTAGAAAGGCAGTCCTAAAAGCGACGCTGGAGATGGTGCACACCAGAAGGACAATGCCACAGGTGGTGCAGGAGACGGCACGAACCAGAATAATACTGGCTGTGCAGGAGACCGCTCTCCCGCAACAGATTACGCCGCCCAGTGCGCTGGCAGTACTGCTTATGGCCCTCACAAGGAGAACGTAGCAACAGGTAGTGCAGGAGACGGTGCTCACCAGAAGGGCAGTCCTAAAAGCGAAGCCGGAATGGCAGAGACAAGAAGTATTATGCCACAGCAGGTGCAGGGGACGGCGCCAAACAGAAGGACAATTCCATGGGCGGTACAGGGGATGGCGCCAAACAGAAAGAGGATACCACAGGTGGAGCAGGAGAGTGCGCCAACAAGAATATGATGCCAAAAGTGGTAAAGGAGATGGCGCCAACAAGAATGACGATGCTATAGGCAGTACAGATGGTGGAGCCTAGGAGAAGGACAATGCCATAGGCGGTGAAGGAGTCAGCGCTCCCGCTACAGATTAGGCTGCTAAGGGTGCTTGCAGCGCGGCAGATGGCTTCGACCAGAAGAATGAAGAAACAGGAAGCCCTGGAAATGGTGCTCACCAGAATGGCAGTCCTAAAAATGACGCCTGAGAAGGCGCACACTGGAAGGACAAAGCTAAAGGCAATACCGTAGACAGCTTAAACCAAAAAAACAAGGCAAGTGCAAGGGGCGACGCTGGAGGACGACCTGAACGACAATGCTAAAGACAATGCGAAGAAGGCGCACACCAGAAGAAAGAAGCAAGAGGCGGTGCAGGAGACGGTGCCAAGCAGAAGGATGATGCCACAGGCGCTGCAGAAGATGGCGCCAAACAGAAGGACGATGCCTCAGGCGGTAAAGAAGATGGCACTCCTGCAAAAGGCCACATGGCCTAGGGTGTTCCCTGGACTGCTAACGGCCCTCACCAGGAGAATGAAGCAACAGGTAGTCCCGGAGATGGTGTTCACCAGAAGGGCAGTCCTAAAAGCGACACCGGAGACGGCACATGCCTGAAGGACAATGCTAAAGGCAACACCATAGACGGCGTTGACCAAAACGACAAGGCAAGAAGCGACACCAGAGAGGGTGCTCAACTGAAGGACAATACTAAAGACAATGCTGTAGATGGCACACACCAGAAGAACAAAGCAAGAGGCGGTGCAGGAAATAACGCCAAACAGAATGATGAAGCTATAAGTGGTGCAGGAGAAGGCACCAACGAAAAGGAAGATGCCTCAGTCGGTACAGAAGACGGTGCCAAACAGAAGGACGATGCCACAGGCACTGCAAGAGATGGCAAAAAATAAAAGGACAAGGCCACAGGTGTTGCAGGAGACGGCGCTCCCGCAACAGCATATGCTGTCCAAGGTGATGGAAGCGCTGCTGATGTTCCTCACCAAGGGTAGGTAGCAACAGGAAGCCCTGGAAATGGTGCTCACCAGAAGGGCAGTCCTAAAAGCGACGCTGGAATCGGCACACACTTGAAGGACAAAGGTAAAGGCAACGCCGTAGTCGGCGTTCACCAGAAGGGCAAGGCAAGACACAGCACTGGAGACAGTGCTCACCTGAAGGACAATGCTAAAGATAATGCCGTAGACGGCGCACACATGAAGAATGAAGCACAAGAAGAACGAAGCAAGAGGTGGAGCTGGAGATGACGCCAAACAGAAGGATGAAGCTATAAGTGGTGCAGGAGACGGCGCCATCGAGAAGGACGATGCCACAGGCACTACAGGAGAGGGTGCCAAACAGAAGGATGATGCCACAGGCACTGCAGGAGACAGTGTTCCCGCAACAGGTCATGATGCCAAGGGCGCTCCTGGGACTGGCAGCGCTGCTGATTGCTCTCAACAGGGGAACGAAGCAACAGGTAGTCCCCGAGACGGTGCTCACCAGAAGGGCAGTCCAAAAGGGGTGCTGGAGACGGCGCAAACGTGAAGAAAAAAGCTAAAGGCAACACGGTAGACAGCGTTCACCAGAAAGACAATACAAGAGGCAGAGCCTGAGGCGGTGCTCCTCGGAAGGATAATGAGAAATGCAACGCTGTAGAGAGCAAACAGTAGAAGGATAAGGCAAGAAGCGGCACCAGAGAGAGTGCTCACATGAAGGACAATGGTAAAGACAATGTCGATGAGGGAGCACACCAGAAGAACGAAGCAAGAGGCGGTGCAGGAGACGGCGCCAACCAGAAGGATGATGCCACAGGTGCTGCAGGAAACTGCGCCAAATAGAAAGCCGATTGCACAGGCGGTGCAGGAGATGGCACTCCTGCAAAAGGTCACACTGCCCAGGGTGTTCCCGGGACTGGTAGCGCTGCTGATGGACCTCACCAGAATGAAGCAACAGGTAGCCCCGCAGATGGCGCTCTCCAGAAAGGCAGTCATAAAAGCGAAGCCAGAGTCAGCGCACACGAGAAGGAAAACACTGAAGGTAACGCCGTAGACGGCGTTCACTAGAAGGTCAAGGCAAAACGCTGCACCGGAGATGGTGTTCACTGGAAGGACAATGCTAAAGGCAATGCCATAGACGTAATTCACCAGAAGGGCAAGGCAAAAGCGACAACAGAGAGGGTGCTCACCTAAAGGACAATGCTAAAGATAATGCTGTAGAACACGCACAAGAGAAGAACGAAGAAGAAGCGGTGCAGGAAATGGCGCCAAAATGAAAGATGAAGCTGTAAGCGGTGCAGGAGACAGCGACAACAAGAAGGATGATGCCACAGACGGTGCAGAATATGGTGCCAAACAGAAGGACGATGCCATAGGCACTGCAGGAGACGGCGCCAAACAAAAGGACAATGCCACAGGCGCTGCAGGAAACGGCGTTCCCGCAAAAGCATAGGCTGCCAAAGGTGCTGGCAGCACTGTTGATGGCCCTCAACGGGAGACGGTAACAAGAGGAAAACCAGGAGACGATGCTCAACAGAAGGGCAGTCCTAAAAGCGACGCCGGAGACGGCGCAAGCCTGAAGGACAATGTTAAAGGCAACGCCGTAGACGGCGTTCACCAGAAGGGCAAGGCAAGACACAGCTCTGGAGACAGTGCTCACCTGAAGGACAATGCTAAAGACAATGCCGTAGACAGCACACACCAAAAGAACGAAGCAAGAAAAGAACAAAGCAAGAGGTGGAGCTGGAGATGACGCCAAACAGAAGGATGAAGATATAAGTGGCGCAAGAGACGACGCCAGCGAGAAGGATGATGCCACAGGCACTACAGCAGACGGCGCCAAACAGAAGGATGATGCCACAGGCACTGCAGGAGACGG
>NW_011156582.1:0-739 GCF_000146605.3 Meleagris gallopavo | reverse complement strand
AAAAAAAAGACGATAGCCACAGGCACTGCAGGAGACGGCGCCAAACAGAAGGATGATGCCACAGCCGCTGCAGGAGACGGCGCTCCCGCAACAGGCTACGATGCCCACGCTCTGGCAGCGCTGCTGACGGCCCTCACCAGCAGAATGAAGAAACAGGAAGTCGTGGAAATGGTGCTCACCAGAAGGGCAGTCCTAAAAGCGACGCCGGAGACGGCGCACGCCTGAAGGACAATGCTTATGGCAACGCTGTAGATGGCGTTCACCAGAAGGGCAAGGCAAGACACAGCACCAGGTACAGTGCTCACCTGAAGGACAGTGCTAAAGACAATGCCGTAGACGGCACACACCAGAAGAACGAAGCAAGAGGATGTGCACGAGACGACGCCAAATAGAAGGATAAAGCTGTAAGTGGTGCAGGAGATGGCGCCAAACAGAAGGACGATGCCATAGGCACTGCAGGAGACGGCGCCAAACAAAAGGACGATGCCACAGGCGCTGCGGGAAACGGCGCTCCCGCAACAGCATAGGCTGCCAAAGGCGCTGGCAGCACTGTTGATGGCTCTTACCGGGAGACGGTAGCAAGAGGAAACCCAGGAGACGGTGCTCACCAGAGGGGTAGTCTTAAAAGCGACGCCGGAGACGGCGCACGCCTGAAGGACAATGCTAAAGGCAACGCCGTAGACGGCGTTCACCAGAAGGGCAAGGCAAGACACAGCACTGGAGACAGTGCTCACCTGAA
>NW_011156581.1:0-607 GCF_000146605.3 Meleagris gallopavo | reverse complement strand
ACCATCCATACACATCTGTGAGGGAAAACCTTATCGTCTACATGGCTAATCATGACTAACACTGGACCACTCATATCCTCAGCAGGCTACTGGTATGACCTTACAGAAATGGAAATAGCTTCTGGCTTCCTTGTAGCAACCGAAGCATCAGAAAGCACATGGGCAAAATACAATTAGAGGATTAACATCCGAGTTTAAAAATTTATCTACCCCTGATGTCATCCAAAGTGACAATGGCTCCCATTTCTCGTGCAAGTATGTACAGGACTGGGCAAAACAAGAAGGAATCAAATGGATATTCACATTTCACACTGTATACCAACACGTACATACATGTACACCAACAGCTAAACTGGAGAGGTGTGGAAGAAGTAGAGAATGGCAGCCTATCTCTCATGGATTCCACCTTTGAGATTTTTCAGCTTTGTCACTGTATTGCATGCTCTTCCTTCTCTCAACGTCATTACCACCTCCACAGAGGAAGCCCTCTAAAGTAGTATGTATGGAAAAATGTTGAAGTGATGTCTGTATGGGATGAGAAAATTGAAGGGAAGATGATTTGATGAGTAGTTCTAATCTGATATCTGATACCTAGAGCTTGAGATAA
>NW_011156580.1:0-484 GCF_000146605.3 Meleagris gallopavo | reverse complement strand
ACCACTGACTGGAGGAGCCCAGGCAATCCTTCAACTCCATCAGGCTGCAAAATGAAATCAGAAGAGACGCAGAACATACATTTAAAACACAACAAGGATGCACACAATGCCCTTAAAAAACACCCACCGCATGGATGCAATTAGCACATAGCCCTATTAATTACAGCCATCCAGCTTGAGATCCTCCAGAAAAGCAGAGCTCACAGCTCTGAAATCAAGCAGGAATCACTCACCCCATTCTAAGGGCTCACCCCACACCCCAAAGGAAGCAGTCTCCAGATTCAGATGCTGCTCTTACACCTAGCAGCCCTTCAGCGCACTTGGGATCCCCCCCAAAAAGAGAAGATCACAGCCCTGAAAGAAAAAAAAGAAACCACTTACCCCATTCCAAGGACCAATACTCCTCCACACTCTCAAGTGAAGGAAGCAGCTTCCAGGTCCAAATACCTACCAGCCCTTAAGTACGCTCAGGGTTCCCTGCTAA
>NW_011156579.1:0-725 GCF_000146605.3 Meleagris gallopavo | reverse complement strand
CCTGAGTAAGTATGCTGATGACACTAGGCTGAGACTGATAGTGAAAAGAGAAGGGGGAACAACTTTAAACCAAAAGAGGGGACATTTAAGTTTGATGATAGAAAGAAGTGTTTCACTCTGAGAATGGCGAGACGCTGGGCCGGGTTGCCAGTAGAGGGTGTGAGGTGATGAAAACAAGGAAGAGTAACTTCATGAGTTAGGCACTTCTCTGTCATGTGGATCCAGAATAGTAACATTTCTTGGTGTTCAAAAAGTACCTTGCCTGTTGCAGAGAGAAGGACATTTTGTACACTCACCATTCTTTTATCATTTCCTAATGACAATGAGCCACATAGACATATTCAGGGTGATGACGAGTAGAGGTGAGAGTCATGCTCCTCTCTTTACGGGGCTCTTGAGAGGAATGTCCACAGCCATCTTCCTTGGTGACTCGACCATGTTGTCCTACTTATTCCAAACAGGAACAGACATCAGTCTGGGAAGAGTCTGGGAAAAGCTGTTGGCACTCATCAAATCTGGCTGTGGGAGTGAGATCAGAGTAATGCCGGCGTCCTTCCCTAAAACTGACCCATACTCAAATTAACCTGCTTTGCTCAGCGACGCATTAATCTCATTGACCACAGTCCTGCATGACCTCCTTTTGAGGAGAGGCTCAGGGCTGGGAGTCCACTCCATGCATTTCCACGTTCAAAGTGACATAGCATCAGCCTCCCAGAGCATCTGCC
>NW_011156578.1:0-737 GCF_000146605.3 Meleagris gallopavo | reverse complement strand
ATTATTTTTTTTTTATTCTCATTTCTCTACTTTTCTAAATTGATTTTTCTTTGGTTTCCTTCCTTTTCATTGATTTCCCTTTTATTTCCATTGCTTTGCTTTGCTCTTTTATTTCCTTTCATACCTTTTCTTTGCGCTGCTCTGCATTCCTTAATGGTTTTCTCTCTTTGCTTTGGTTTCCTTTCTGCTTTGCTTTGCTTTTTTTCTTTATTGTCATTTATTTATTTATTTCTTCTGTCCTTTGAAAAATTTGGGATGGCAGTTCCTTGTTTTTTACTTTCTTTGGACCCTTTGTTTTGCCATCATGTTGCATTCTATGTCTTTGCTCTTTCTTGGTATTTCTTTGCTTTGCCTTCCTAGTTTTTGTTACTTTTTTTCCCCCTTTACTATTTTCCTTTCCTGCTCCTTTGTTTATTTGTTTTTTTCCTTTTTGTTGGTTCTGTTTCTTTTTCATCCCTCCTCTTTTCAAATTAGTTTTCCTTGCATAGCTTTGTGTTCTGCTGCATTAATCCTTTACATCTTTCTCTTCCTTTCCTTCTGTGTCCCCTTCCTTGTCCCCATGCCGGCCTCCTTTGATTCCTTTACTGCTCCTTTTGCTTTGCTCTCCAATGCTTATTTCATGTTTGTTTGTTTGTTTGTTTTTCTTTGGGCTGCTTTTGTTTTGTTTTCCTGTTGTTCTTTCTGTTCCTTGGCTTTTTGGTTTTCTTGCTTTGCTTTGCTTTTCCTACTTTCAATTT
>NW_011156577.1:0-457 GCF_000146605.3 Meleagris gallopavo | reverse complement strand
TTCTGTTCCAAAATGTCATATTTCATGGAGAAATCTGCTATTTCTGGAAGAAAACGTGATATTTCAGGGGAGAATACTGCAATTTCTGGGTGAAAATGGCGTATTTTGGGGGGGGAAACTGCCGTTTCTGAGAGAAGATGTCCTATTTTCGGAGGGAAAACCGGTATTTCTGTGAGAAAATGTGATATTTCTGGGAGAAAACTGCAATTCCTGGCAGAAAACGTCACATTCTTGGGGGGCGAATCCTTGTATTTCTGGTAGGAAACGTGTTTTGGGTGAGAAAACTGGTATTTCTGGAACAAAATGTAATATTTCAGGGAGAAAGCTGGTATTTCTGGGTGAAAATGTGATATTTCTGGGTAGAATATTGCAATTTCTGGGTGAAAATGGCGTATTTTGGGGGGAAAATCTCCACTTTCTTGGAGAAAATGTCCTCTGTTCGGAGGGAAAACTGGTA
>NW_011156576.1:0-478 GCF_000146605.3 Meleagris gallopavo | reverse complement strand
CAGCTGTAGTGCTCTCAGGGAGAGCGTTTCAGAAAGTGGGGAGAGATCCTTTCAGGACTGCGCAGAAAAAACCCCCACTCGCAGATAGTGCAGGAGGCTGAATTCGCACTTGTTGGCATCGGAATCGCACTTCTTCGCTCTCACGCGTAGAAAGCGGCATTCGCGCTGAACCGCTCCGGAGACTTTGCCGTAGCTGGCCGAGAAATCGCGTTTCTCCGCGAACGCCGCTTTCAGCCGTCAGCAGCGGTCTCGTGTTTCTCGCTTTCCGAGAACGGGCCACTTCAGCCGACTGCTTTTCTCCGACGAGTGAGCGGGCTCCTGTGCGCGCATCGGAAAGGAGCGGTTTGCACTTCGCCTTGGCTACATGCAGAATGCACTACGCCTACCTCTGAATACTATGTCTCTGCCTTTATTTCGAGCCACAATTCATTCTAGTCAGGTTTTCCACTGCTACACATCTGCATTCAGACAGGAAAAG
>NW_011156575.1:0-606 GCF_000146605.3 Meleagris gallopavo | reverse complement strand
GGCAAATCTGCAGGGTAGACATAGGAGAGGGCAGAATGACAAGGATAATTTTAATCCTTAGCACAGGGCAGGACAAAGGTTATATAAACTTAACCTGTAAAATGAACGCCATAACCTTAAGAATTATTGCCCTCCTACCTCTATGGAGAAATACAAAATATACTTAAAAACAACAGATTGGAAGCGGATCTAATATTGAATATTCCTTGGTGACTGTGTGGAGAAGATTGTGAGCCTGGGATACTCAAACAATGAGAAACTAAGAGACATGGTAGTATGCATTGGTACAAGTAGCAGGGGATATTTTGCTGAGAAGGCGTGCAGTTTCTCTCTTGCCTCAAGAGACTGTGTGTCTACCACTGCAATTGCGACGAAAATATGCTGCTTCACTGAGGTCCTTTCCGGAGTCAAACTTACTGACTGCAAGTGTTTCTCATGCAAGGGGTACTCCATGCCATGTGACATCACACCAACAATGAAGGTGGAGAAGGGGAAGGAGGAAGGGAGTGTCTCGTTATGAAAACTTCTGTCCTCCCAAACAACTCCTAGGCCTATGGACTCCCTGCATGCCATAGCATGATAGAATATCACTAGTTGATGGGAAGT
>NW_011156574.1:0-528 GCF_000146605.3 Meleagris gallopavo | reverse complement strand
AATCATCAACAACAGAAAAGCAAAAACCAAAAAAGACACATAAAAGCACACAAGACACAAGAGCATACAAGAGCACACAAAAGCCAAAAAAGACACAAAAAAGACACAAAAAAGCACAAAAAAGCACAAAAAAGCACAAAAAAGCACAAAAAAGCACAAAAAAGCACAAAGAGAAAAAAAAAACCAACAAAAAAAGGAAAACAAGAAACCAAAACCAGCACAAATCACAAATCAAAAACCAAAAAAGACACAGAAAACAAATACCAAAAATACACGCCAAAAATACACAAATTACAATAAAACACACGCACAAAAAGAAGGAAAACAACGACAAAAAAAAAAAGAACGGAGCAATGAAAAAGAGAAAAGCAAAAACAAAAGAGAAGGACAGAAATGACAAAATACAGACAAAAGAAATAAGAAGGAAAAACAAGAATACAAAACGAAAATTCCTCAAAAAAAGAAGAAAGGAAACATCCAAAAGCACACCCAAAAAAGAGAAGTAGGCCAAAGAAGCAAAAGACAACA
>NW_011156573.1:0-573 GCF_000146605.3 Meleagris gallopavo | reverse complement strand
CTCCACAATGGAGGAAGAAAAAAAAAAAAGAAAATCACTCACTCCATCACCAAAGAACAAGGCATACTCCAAAGGAAGCACTCCCCAGGTTCAGATGCTGCCCCCACTCTTCCCAGCCCTTCAATGGGATCAGGGAGGGGTGGAGCCTGGCTCTGCCCCACTCCACAGCCAAACTGCCCCCAGCTGTGCTCGCAGGGCTGCACCCCGCCCAAGGTGTTGCCACAAAAACAGGAGGGCAAGGGAATGCCCAGGCAAAGGCAAGGGCCAAGAGAACATGGAAGGAAATGCCAAGGATGACGGCCCAGACAATAAGGCAGGGAACGCCAAAAACTGAATGCTGACATGAATGTGGCAACACAAAGCCAAGGGGTCATTAGGCCAAGAGAATGGGGCAAGGAACACAAAAATCGGAGGACAAGAGAATGTAATAGTGAAAACAGTGCAAGACCAGAGACAAGCAAGACACAGAACAAAGAGGATAGGCAGCCTTCTGGGCACCATGAAGCGCAATTCAGAGCTCTGGGGGAACCCTATTGTGCCGGGCTCTGGAATGGGTAAACGCTGGCGGGTGTG
>NW_011156572.1:0-762 GCF_000146605.3 Meleagris gallopavo | reverse complement strand
TAGGCCAAGAGAATGGGGCAAGGAAGACAAAAATCGGAGGACAAGAGAATGTAATAGTGAAAACAGTGCAAGACCAGAGACAAGCAAGACACAGAACAAAGAGGATAGACAGCCTTCTGGGCACCCATGAAGCGCAATTCAGAGCTCTGGGGGAACCCTATTGTGCCGGGCTCTGGAATGGGTAAACGCTGGCGGGTGTGCATCGCCCTTACCTGCTGGGCAGACAATGACCAGTCAGCAAAGTGAGGTTCCGGGGCATGCCGGGAAATTGCACATTCCACTTCCTTGCTGTTTCCACAGAGACCAACACATCTCTCCGTGCAGTTGTTACGGCACTTGGGAGCACCGCAGCTCTGCTGCCACCTGTTGGACACAATACAGTCATGAAGGCACTGCCCTGCATCCGTACCTCTTGCACAAACCTGTGCTCCTTGCTCAGAGCACATGGCTGCACTCTGTGCACCATGTTGCTTACCACCAGAGAAGGCTCAAGGGTTACCCCAAACACCCAATTTTGGCTTCCATCCTTGTCTGATAACTGCTCATTATGCACAGCCCTCAATCTTTGCTTTGCTTTGGTGAGGTGGGGACTGCCATTGCTTCCTCAGTCCCACACACCCCTTCCCATCCCACACTGCCATGGCAGATCAGGTTCTGGACCACCTGAGGACCCAAACAGCCAGGAGTCTTTGGGTCCTGACGAGATGAGTCCCAGAGTTCCGAGGGAATTCACCGCTGCAGTCACCGAGCCACTCTCCATGG
>NW_011156571.1:0-405 GCF_000146605.3 Meleagris gallopavo | reverse complement strand
CAAGCAGTGGAAAAGCTTTGGGCTAAGAACACGGAAGATTTTAGGGATTTTTTTGGAGCAAGACAGGCTCCATTTTGGGACTGACTTATCTTTTTTTGGAGGAAAGGAACTCCAGATGTTCCTATTGCCCTCAGGCCCTCGGGATCATCTGTTCCCATTTGTGTTGGGTTGTCCATCTGCAAGGCAGATGGGAAACACCTGAGAAGCAGCCTCCTGCTCCACTTCCCCATGCTGCTGTCCCCTGCACAGCCCTGCTCACCGGATGGCTGGTCTGGAATTGGTTTCCATGGCCATTTGAGTCTCATTCTGCCAGCATGGCCGCGTTGACAAAGCCACTGCAGTCAGGTGGTGTGGTGCCAGCAGCTGCAGTGGGGTCAGGAGTCAGCCAAGCAGTGGAAAAGCTTT
>NW_011156570.1:0-571 GCF_000146605.3 Meleagris gallopavo | reverse complement strand
ATGCTCGGAGGAAAGAGTGGAGAGCAAAACCCTCTCTAATAAGGCTAGGTTGGAAGTTCGGGGAGGCGACGATTTGTTTCGCTCCCAGGGAGAGAGAGCGTGACAGAAAGTGGGGAGCGATCCTTTCTGGCCTGCGGAGAAAAAACCTCCCTACGGAGGTAGTGCAGGAGGCTGAATTCGCACGTTCTCGGCATCGGAATTGCACTGCTACGCTCTCATGCGTAGAAAGCGGCACTCGCGCTGAACCGCTCCGGAGAGTTTGCCGACGCTGGTCGAGAAATCGCGCTTCTCCCCGAGTGCCGCTTTCAGCCGTCAGCAGCGCTCTCGTGTTTCTCACTTGCCGAGAACGGGCGACTTGTGCCTGCTGCTTTTCTCCGACGCGCGAGCGGTCTCGTGTCCGCACGTCGGAGAGGAGCGGTTTGCACTTCGCCTCGGGTACATGCAGAATGCACTAGGCCTAGCTGTGAATACGACGTCTCTGCCTTCATTTCGAGCGGCAATTCTTTTGGTGTTGTTCTCCATGGCTACGCTTGTGCATGCTCGGAGGAAAAGAGTGGAGAGCAAAACCCTC
>NW_011156569.1:0-422 GCF_000146605.3 Meleagris gallopavo | reverse complement strand
ACGAAAATACCCCTTTTTCTCCCACAAATACCTGTTTTTACATGAAAATACCCCTTTTTCTCCCACAAATACCTGTTTTTACACCAAAATACCCCTTTTTTCTTCCAGAAATACCTGTTTTTACACAAAAATACCCCTTTTTTCTCCCACAAATACCTGTTTTTCAACGAAAATACCCCCTTTTTCTCCCACAAATACCTGTTTTTACACCCAAAATACCCCCTTTTTCTCCCACAAATACCTGTTTTTACACCCAAAATACCCCTTTTTCTCCCACAAATACCTGTTTTTACACCAAAATACCCCTTTTTCTCCCACAAATACCTGTTTTTACACGAAAATACCCCTTTTTCTCCCACAAATACCTGTTTTTACACGAATATACCCCTTTTTCTCCCACAAATACCTGTTTTTACACGTAA
>NW_011156568.1:0-347 GCF_000146605.3 Meleagris gallopavo | reverse complement strand
GCTACTTGTGGGGACGGGGAACTCGGGGTGTCAGATAGAAGGGACGGGGGGCGGACGAATCTAAGGGAGAAAATGGGAAGACTTGTGGGGGGGCGAGAATGGGGACCCGAGGGATCAGAGCGGGAGACAGACAGACAGACAAGGAACTCTGGGGGTCAGAATGGGGAACGGGGACAGACGGCAATGGAGGAACTGAGGGGAGGGGCGGAAGAGGACTGCAGCGATGAGAACGGGGGAAGTGGAGGCGGGGAACGGGGGGGAGAGCGTGAGCCCAGGGCTCCGACGGAGGGACTCGGGGGGCCGTGGGCGACCCGCGGCGGGGGAAGGCAGTGAAATACCGTGGGTGG
>NW_011156567.1:0-699 GCF_000146605.3 Meleagris gallopavo | reverse complement strand
GCCAAAACTGAATGCCGACATGAATGTGGCAACACAAAGCCAAGGGGTCATTAGGCCAACAGAATGGGGCAAGGAACACAAAATAGGAGGACAAGAGAATGTAATAGTGAAAACAGTGCAAGACCAGAGACAAGCAAGACACAGAACAAAGAGGATAGGCAGCCTTCTGGGCACCATGAAGCGCAATTCAGAGCTCTGGGGGAACCCTATTGTGCCGGGCTCTGGAATGGGTAAACGCTGGCGGCAGTGCATCGCCCTTACCTGCTGGGCAGACAATGACCAGTCAGCAAAGTGAGGTTCCGGGGCATGCCGGGAAACGCAGATTCCAGTTCCTTGCTGTTTCCACAGAGACCAACACATCTCTCCGTGCAGTTGTTAAGGCACTTGGGAGCACCGCAGCTCTGCTGCCACCTGTTGGACACAATACAGTCATGAAGGCACTGCCCTGCATCCGGGCCTCTTGCACAAACCTGTGCTCCTTGCTCGGAGCACATGGCTGCACTCTGTGCACGATGTTGCTTACCACCAGAGAAGGCTCAGCTACCCAACACCATTTTTGGCTTCCATCTTGTCTGAGAACTGCTCATTATGCACAGCCCTCATCTTTGCTTTGGTGAGGTGGGACTGCCATTGCTTCCTCAGTCCCACACGACCCCTTCCCACTCCCACACTGCCATGGAGATCAGGTTCTGGACCACC
>NW_011156566.1:0-517 GCF_000146605.3 Meleagris gallopavo | reverse complement strand
AAGATATGTTTCCTTGGGCATTCAGGTGAAAATCATTCCTGACTGCTTTTTCATTCACCAGGAAATCCGTTGATTGATGAGAAACCTGTTTCTCATAATTTGAAGCCGGTAGACTTTGGGCTCTGTGCAAAGCCAAAGGTAAGAGTATCTTAAATCAAATATAACGTGCCCCCAAGTAATGCATGTTTGACCACAGTGTGCAACAGGGACTTGCCCAAACACCCTAAATTCAAGCTGTTTCTGTGGTCGAGATGCAGTTGCATCTTGCTTGGAAGGGCCTTAGCTGAGTGAGAGTGAACAGAACAGAGAGTAGACAGTGCTTGCACAGACAGTTCATCTTAGTAGATGATCAGCTAAGGAAAATAATGCATCATGCCAAGGCTACCTAAGATAAGTGAGCAGCTTGGGATCTGTACACTGATACAATAGTCATCTATTGTCTTAGACAATGTTTGCTTAGTGAGGTCACCTACTGAATGAAAGCAAAATCCACCATGAATGAGAATATGCCCAGGAG
>NW_011156565.1:0-603 GCF_000146605.3 Meleagris gallopavo | reverse complement strand
GCCTCTTGCACAAACCTGTGCTCCTTGCTCGGAGCACATGGCTGCACTCTGTGCACCATGTTGCTTACCACCAGAGAAGGCTCAGGTACCCAACACCATTTTTGCTTCCATCTTGTCTGATAACTGCTCATTATGCACAGCCCTCATCTTTGCTTTGGTGAGGTGGGGACTGCCATTGCTTCCTCAGTCCCACACACCCCTTCCCATCCCACACTGCCATGGGAGATCAGGTTCTGGACCACCTGAGGACCCAAACATCCAGGAGTCCTTGGGTCCTGACGAGATGAGTCCCAGAGTTCCGAGGGAATTCACCGCTGCAGTCACCGAGCCACTCTCCACGGTATTTCACAAGTCGAGGCAGTCAGGTCAAGTCCCTGGTGAGGAGAAAAAAGGTGACAGCACACCTCTTAGGAAGGATAGAAAGTGTGACGCGGGGAACTACCAAGCATGTCAGTCTCACCTCTGTGCTGGTCACGGATCATGGAGCAGATCATCCTGGAGGTGACTCTCGAAGCACACATTCCAGTGCGCCACCACCCTGTGCGTGAAAGGCTGCCTCCTAATAACCAACCTAAACCTCCCCTGTCTCACTTCAAAAACCAT
>NW_011156564.1:0-618 GCF_000146605.3 Meleagris gallopavo | reverse complement strand
ACTCTAAAATTCTATTCTAAAATTTTCTCCAATATGTGTCCAAACAAATTAGATGATTCAGTAAATACCTTAGGGCAAAACAGTCCATCTGTATTGTTGTTTATGACCTGATTCTGGGTCCTCCCATTTGAATGCAAAAATATCTCTACTATCTGGGTCCAAGGGGCAAGCCCAACATGCATAATTTAAATCTACAACACTAAACCATTTAGGTTCAAACGGGATTTTGCTCAACAGGGTATCAGGGTTAGAAACCAGAGTGGCACTTTCTTACTATTTCATTAACTTTTCTCAAATTCTGTTTTTAGTTGGTATGTCCCATTTGTTTTTTGTACTGGTAGAATTGGAGTGTTTTATAGTGATGTACAAGGGTCCAGAAAACCATCTTTAATCAAGGGTTGCACAATTGGTTTCAAGTCTGTTGTTCCTTCAAGAAGGAACAATAGGATATTGTTGCTGTTTCACTATCTCACTCCCCTCTTGAAGAGTTATTTTCAAAGGAGTCACAGTGAGCCCTCCTCGATTTCCCTCTCTTGCCCGAACTAGTGCATTTATTTCTTCTTCATCTTTCTCAGTTAATAACTTCATTGAAATGGTTATTCCCTTTTTCAGGTTTTC
>NW_011156563.1:0-834 GCF_000146605.3 Meleagris gallopavo | reverse complement strand
GCAAGTTCGAGGAGCGACAGATGTAGTGCTCTCATGGTGAGTCGTTTCAAGAAAGGAGGGGAGTTATTCCTTTACAAGACTGGCGGCGAGTAAAAACCCCACTCGCAGGTAGTGCAGGAGGCTGAATTCGCAGTTGTCGGCATCGGAATCGCTCTCCTTCGCTCTCACGCGTAGAAAGCGGCACTCGCGCTGAACCGCTCCGGAGACTTTGCCGGAGCTGGCTGGGAAAACGCGCTTTTCACCGAACGCCGCTTTGAGCTGTCAGCAGCGGTCTCGTGTTTCTTGCTTGCCGAGAACGGGCAACTTCAGCCGGCTGCTTTTCTCCGACGAGTAAGCGGGCTCCTGTGCGCGCATCGGAAAGGACGCGGTTTTCGCACTTCGCCTTGGCTACATGCGGAATGCACTGCGTCTACCTCTGAATACTATGTCTCTGTCTTTATTTCGTGCGTCAATTCATTTACTGAGGTTTCTACTGCTACAAATCTGCTTTCAGAGAGGGAAAGTGTGGAAGGGAAAACCCTCTCTAATAAGACACCTGGAAGTTGGAGGAACGACAGATGTAGTGCTCTCAGGGAGAGCGTTTCAGAAAGTGAGGAGTTGTCCTTTCTGGATTGCGGAGAAAAAAACCCCCACTCGCAGGTAGTGCAAGAGGCTGAATTCGCAGTTGTCGGCATCGGAATCGCACTCCTGCACTCTCACGAGCAGAAAGCGGCATTCGCGCTGAACCGCTCCGGAGACTTTGCCGGAGCTGGCCGAGAAATCTTGCTTCTCCCCGAATGCCGCTTTGAGCTGTCAGCAGCGGTCTCGTGTTTCTCGCTAGCCGAGAACGAGCCA
>NW_011156562.1:0-471 GCF_000146605.3 Meleagris gallopavo | reverse complement strand
AAAGCAAAAGGGAAAGGGTAAAAAAAGAACAACAAATTTTAGTTAAACAAAACAAAGAAATACAAAGAAAAAGCACAGAGATAGAATGCAGTATCATGGCAAACCAAAGGATTCAAACACTGAAAGTGAAAAAAAAATCTAAAACAATCAAAGGTAAAAAAAAAAATTAAAAAAAACAGAGCAAAGGAAAAAAAGAGAAGGAGCAATCAAGAAAGTAAGGGAAAGCAAAGGAAAGAACGAAAACTAAAAAACAATGCAAGCAATGCAAAGCAAACTTGGAATGGAAAACAAAAGAAACCAAAGCAATGGGGAAAAGAAAAAGGAAAAGAAAGAAAAAATCATAGAAGTGAAACAAAGCCCAGAAAAATCTTTTGAAAAGAAGGAAAATGAAAAAGGATTACTCTTAAAAAGAAAAACTAATGGGAAAGAAAGGAATGCAAAGAAAAAATGAGAAAATGAAGAAAACAGTGG
>NW_011156561.1:0-542 GCF_000146605.3 Meleagris gallopavo | reverse complement strand
GCATGTGCAAAAGCACAGCACTCACCTATGGCAAGCAAAGCATCCAGCAGGTCTGCTGACATCTCAGATTTAATGCAGTGCCCAGGATACATCAAAGGCTGGACGAAGAGTCCATGATATAAAGACAGTGATAATTGGCAATCAAAAAATATTTGACTCCGTAATGCTGGCACTCGGGATGTGGGGAGAAAAAAGAGCAAAAAGAGGATACGGGTAAGAAAGAAAAGCAGAAGAGGAGTACAGATGCAGGAGTGAGGGAGGATACAAGGGAGAAAGAACAGCAGAAGAGCAGAAGAGGAGTGGCTAACACTGAGGGAGAGGAGCTGAAGTGTAGCTGAAGAGAAGAGCAGAAAAGGGAAGCACAGAAGAGGGAAGAGCAGAAAAGACAACGCTGTCTGTTCTGTCCTCGCTAGCAATGCCCCGAGATACAGCCAAAGCCAGGAGAAAAAGTCCACGATACAAAGTCAGTGACGTGCTTCGAGGCACACAGGACCAGCTCACAGCAACCAGTCGGCATACGCTGCACGGGCACTGACTCATTC
>NW_011156560.1:0-506 GCF_000146605.3 Meleagris gallopavo | reverse complement strand
ATGTTCATTACCTGCTGGACAGATCTCACACCACTGACTGGAGGAGCCCAGGCAATCCTTCAACTCCATCAGGCTGCAAAATGAAATCAGAAGAGACGCAGAACATAATTTAAAACACAACAAGGATGCACACAATGCCCTTAAAAAACACCGCATGGATGCAATTAGCACATAGCCCTATTAATGACAGCCATCCAGCTTGAGATCCTCCAGAAAAGCAGAGCTCACAGCTCTGAAAGAAAGCAGGAATCACTCACCCCATTCTAAGGGCTCACCCCACACCCCAAAGGAAGCAGTCTCCAGATTCAGATGCTGCTCTTACAGCTAGCAGCCCTTCAGTGCACTTGCCATCCCCCAAAAAACAGAAGATCACAGCCCTGAAAGAAAAAAAGAAACCACTTACCCCTTTCCAAGGACCAATACTCCCCCACACTCTGAAGTGAAGGAAGCAGCTTCCAGGTCCAAATACCTACCAACCCTTAAGTACGCTCAGGGTTCCCTGCTAA
>NW_011156559.1:0-680 GCF_000146605.3 Meleagris gallopavo | reverse complement strand
CACCAGTAATACTGACCCATTGCTACTATTGCCGCTGATGAAACAAACCACCTACCTCCTCACTGTGCTCACATCCACTCTTTGGTCTCCACAAATGCTCAGCAAGTATCACTGAATGTCAGTGGGTGCATTTTTTTTCTGCACAGAGGAGATCTGTGATACGCCTTTGCTTCATATGCACTTCCATGTCAGATACCATTTTGCCAGACTGCCCCTCTGCTTGCCATCTATGGCAGCAAAAATATAATGGAATATTGGTGGGAAAGTTCAGCCTCTACTGCCATACTACCAACATCTGCCTCTGACATTGTAGGCCACCATAATAAAGTAGGAAGCATTATTGTCACAACAGCCCTCCTCATATTGGCATGTCTGTTTCATCTGAATGATGTGTCCCATGGCTCTTTGCCTGTATTCCAAGGGCTACAAATTCACGCAGACGTTAGCTGTTAGACTGAGGTCAGGGAATGGAGTGTACTGGGGACAAGGGCATAGACTAGGTCATCTGTTGCTCCATACGACAAGATTCTATTAAATGCTTCTATTGCTGTCTACTTCTCTTCAGTCCTAGTGGAAACCAGACTGTCACTGTCACTGTGCCTAACACTATCACAAGATGGAAAGCTGGGATGTTCTGCACAGGACGTAATGGCTTTGGACTAGCTTCAGCCTCCAGTCTG
>NW_011156558.1:0-676 GCF_000146605.3 Meleagris gallopavo | reverse complement strand
GAAGGTCATGTGTCAGTGGGCAAGCTGGTGTTTCTGGGAGAAAATGCCACCTTTCGGGGGACAGAAATGTATTTCGGATAGAATGAGCCACATATTTGTGAGGAAACGGGTGTTTCTGAGGGAAACTGCCATCTACTTTTGACACAGGTGGTGGTTCTGCAATAAAATGCCCCAAAGTCTGGGAGTAAGCGTCATAATGAGGAATGTAATGGAGTCGATTCTAGTTGAAAAGTTGTAATTTTTTTTGACTTAAATACTGTTACTTCTGCATGGTAATGTGATATTGCTGATTTAAGTGATATTGGTGATTGTAAGGTAGAGGTCATCACACGGAAACGCACACGGAAACGTATTGCCAGACTACAACAAGTGCTATGCACTTCGGACGCAGCACAGCGTGCGGGATTCTGCCACTGCACATAGCGACTAAAGTTCCAGTTTTAAAGCCGCTGAGAAATCGGTGTAGCGCTACATCGCGAATGCCGCTTTCTAGCCCTGAGAGCGAAGGCGTGCTATTCCGAAGCCGAGAAGGTGCGAATTCAGCCTGCTGCATTACCTCCGAACGGGGGGCTTTCTCCGCAGGAAAGACTGTTGTGTCTCTGCCTTTATTTCGAGCGACAATTGGTCTTAGTGTGGTTCTCCATTGCTACACTTGTGCATTCAGAGAGGAAAAGAG
>NW_011156557.1:0-558 GCF_000146605.3 Meleagris gallopavo | reverse complement strand
ATCCCTTTCGCATCCAAGTGGAGGAAATAATGGAAAGAAGAGCTGATTATACAAGACTCCTAATTAACCCATGTTTCACCAACCCATCTGTTATCAGCCAGCTTGATCAATTCATTGTAACAAACTGCCTCACTACTTTTAGCACAAATGATGACATGTATGAAGATTTAATACAAAACAGAAAACCTTCCAGGCTCACAGAAAAGTTCCTACTTGCCAAGCAAATCTATTAGCTGCACAGGCTGTCCAGTAGCTCATTCATTCCATCTTCTGGTAGAAGAAAGGACTGCAATGCTCTTCAGTTTCTCCTGTCCTCCCCGCTCAACCAACTGGAAGCCCGGACTGTCGAAGATAAGCAAGGCATTGCAGCACACTCCTTGCCCACAAGGCAGAGCTCGGCACGGAACACCTCACCCTCAGAAGGTCAAGGGAGCCATCCAGTACTGAGGTTTTGCTACAATGACACTGCCCAAGAGCACAGTCTCTGCAAAGAATATCAAGCAGTGGTAAACTGGAAGCTGCAGCAAGCTTCCGGGCTCCAGCCTGCCCTCAGTTATT
>NW_011156556.1:0-806 GCF_000146605.3 Meleagris gallopavo | reverse complement strand
CAAGACCGGACCCACGCACAGACCCTCGGGGGACACCACTGGTTACAGGTCTCCAGCCAGACTCTGCACCACCAACGACGACCCTCTGCGCTCTGCCACTCAGCCAGTTCTCAACCCACCTCACTGTCCACTCGTCTATCCCACACTTCCTCAGCTGTGTTATAAGGATCTCGTGGCAGACAGTATCAAATGCCTTTCTAAAATCAAGGTAGACCAAATCTACCACTCTTCCCCCATCCACCAGCATGTGACAGCATCGTAGAAGGCCACCAGGTTGGTCGAGCACGACCTCCCCTTGGTGAACCCATGCTGACTACTCCTGATAACCTCCTTTTCTCCCAGCTGTCTGGAGATGGTATCCAGCACAAGCTGTTCCATCACCTTTCCAGGGACGGAGGTGATGCTGACAGGCCTATAATTACCCGGCTCTTCCTTCTTGCCCTTTGTGAAGACCGGAGTGACATTGGCTATCCTCCAGTCTTCAGGGACCTCCCCTGTTATCCAACACCTCTCAAAAATGATGGAGAGCGGTTCGGCAATGACCTCCGCCAGCTCCCTCAGCACACCTGGATGCACCCCATCAGGTCCCATGGACTTGTGGACCTCAGTACTGCCTAGGCGCTCACGCACGTCCTCTTTCCTGACTAAAGGGAAGTCTCCCATTCCCCAGACCCCTCTCACTAACCTCCAGGCTGTGGGATTCCCTGGCCGGGAGAGCCTTTTTCACTTGCAGACGGAAGTAAGAAGGCATTCAGTATCTCTGCCTTCTCAGCATCCGCCGTTACCACGAACCCCCCCTTCACTTA
>NW_011156555.1:0-440 GCF_000146605.3 Meleagris gallopavo | reverse complement strand
CAGAAGGCCAACTAGATCCTGGGCTGTATTCAAAGAGGAGCGACCAGCAGGGAGAGGGAGGTGATTGTCCCCCTCGACTCGGCTCTGGTGTGCGGCCCCATGTGCAGCACTGCGTCCAGGCCTGGGGCTCCAGCACGGGAATGATGTGGAGCTTTTGGAGCAGGTCCAGAGAAGGGCCACGAAGATGATCAGAGGGCTGGAGCACCTCTCTTAGAAAGAAATGTTGAGGGAACTGGGATTGTTTCTGTGGGAGAAGAGAAAGCTCTGGAGATAGCCCATGACAGCCTTCCAAGACTCGAAGGGAGCGCATAAGCAGGAGGGGGCAACGGCTGTTTAGGAGGGTGGATAGCGATAGGACAAGGGGAAATGGTTTTCAAGTGAGACAGGGGAGGTTTAGGTTGGTTATTAGGAGGCAGCTTTTCACGCACAGGGTGGTGACG
>NW_011156554.1:0-522 GCF_000146605.3 Meleagris gallopavo | reverse complement strand
CCCAGAAAACAGAAAGATGCTACTTGGACAGCCCAAACACAAACGCACAGTTCACTTCTCACTGCCCCTTGCTGCACTCCAAATGGATGCTTACTTGACATCCCTTACAGCACTGCAATCTTCAGCTGCCTTGATTCCTGAGTCCTCCTTTTGGACAGGAACCCTACAGAAAGTATCAACAAGTGAAAAATCATGAGGAAGAAGCATTTTCCCAGCTTTCTGCTGCCACGCAAGTAGTCTCTTGAGGAAGGCAATGCTTGGAAGTCAGCTGGCTGCAAGAACTGCCTGCTCATCACTAGCTGCAGCTTGTGTCTGACTGCCATGGCTTCCGTCAGCAAGTGCCCCCAGGTCCCCTTTCCCACACAAGTGTGCTGACCGTCCCTGTCCCCAGCTGAGCTCTCTGCCGTGACTTCAGCACGGTCTGCTGAAACACCTGCTGGGTTTGGCACACCAAGCCATGCACGGAGCAGTGAGGCACAAGTTGCACTCTACCAAGTCTGCGCTCTGCTTCCTTTTTAGGTC
>NW_011156553.1:0-562 GCF_000146605.3 Meleagris gallopavo | reverse complement strand
GAAGTTATCATCCTATCGCCACCCAACTGCTGAGTTACTGAGACGTGCAGCTTGTAGTGGAATTCCTAAGTCACAGGCTGAACCCACACGTGAGCACGAGTGCCTGGTGCGAGAGAGAGACAAGGCTGCATTCCTCGGCTCGCCCCCCTCAACATCCCTCCCTGCAGCCTCTGTTTTGCCTTTGTCGTTCTGCACCCTCTTGCCTAGTTCATAATTAAGTGAAATGCCGTTCTGAAACGATTCTAAAGAAACGTGTTCCACACCACTCGTCATCCTCAGCACCACACCTCAACGTTTCCCGAACACCTCCAGGGAATCTGACTCCAGTCCCTCCCTGGGCACTCTGTCCCAGGGCCCAAGCACTCCTTTGGAGAAGGTTTTCCTGACATCCAGCCCAAAAGATCTCCTGTTGCTTTCCAGGTTCTTTCATTTCTTCACAAAGCTGTTTCCAAATCTTCATCTGGGAGGCAGCATGTGAACCTCATGGGATCCAACAAGGTCAAGTGTAGGGTGTTGCACCTGGGTCGGGGCAATCCCAGATATACGTGCAGACCGGGAGAAG
>NW_011156552.1:0-593 GCF_000146605.3 Meleagris gallopavo | reverse complement strand
TGAATCTGGAGACTGCTTCCTTTGGGGTGTGGGGTGAGCCCTTAGAATGGGGTGAGTGATTCCTGCTTTCTTTCAGAGCTGTGAGCTCTGCTTTTCTGGAGGATCTCAAGCTGGATGGCTGTAATTCATGTGCTAATTGCATCCATGCGGTGTTTTTTAAGGGCATTGTGTGCATCCTTGTTGTGTTTTAAAATTACGTTCTGCGTCTCTTCTGATTTCATTTTGCAGCCTGATTGGAGTTAGAAGGATTGCCTGGGCTCCTCCAGTCAGTGGTGTGAGATGTGTCCAGCAGGTAATGAACATCATGCACCCCATGTTGGTGCGCTGCTTGTATGCAGGTAGGTTTGCGATGTGATTCCGACTCCCCCATGCTGACCATCCACAGCTAGATCAAGTTGCTCAGAGTCTGAGCCAGGCTCACCTTGAAAGGGCCAGCACATCCACCATGTCTCTGGCAACCTGTGCCACTGCCTCAGCACCCTCACTGTACAAGACATTTTCCTTAGATTTCACCTCCATTTTCCCTTGTTTCTTTCCTTTAGGTATTGAAAGGCTGTTACCAGGTTCCCTTGGAGCCTTCACTTCTCCAGGAG
>NW_011156551.1:0-684 GCF_000146605.3 Meleagris gallopavo | reverse complement strand
GACACAGAACAAGAGGATAGGCAGCCTTCTGTGGGCACCATGAAGCGCAATTCAGAGCTCTGGGGAACCCTATTGTGCCAGGCTCTGGAATGGGTAAACGCTGGCGGGTGTGCATCGCCCTTACCTGCTGGGCGGACAGTGACCAGTCAGCAAAGTGAGGTTCCGGGGCATGCCGGGAAACGCAGATTCCAGTTCCTTGCTGTTTCCACAGAGACCAACACATCTCTCCGTGCAGTTGTTACGGCACTTGGGAGCACCGCAGCTCTGCTGCCACCTGTTGGACACAATACAGTCATGAAGGCACTGCCCTGCATCCGGGCCTCTTGCACAAACCTGTGCTCCTTACTCGGAGCACATGGCTGCACTCTGTGCACCATGTTGCTTACCACCAGAGAAGGCTCAGGTACCCAACACCATTTTTGCTTCCATCTTGTCTGAGAACTGCTCATGATGCACAGCCCTCATCTTTGGTTTGGTGAGGTGGGGACTGCCATTGCTTCCTCAGTCCCACAGACCCCTTCCCATCCCACACTGCCATGGGAGATCAGGTTCTGGACCACCTGAGGACCCAAACATCCAGGAGTCCTTGGGTCCTGACGAGATGAGTCCCAGAGTTCCGAGGGAATTCACCGCTGCAGTCACCGAGCCACTCTCCATGGTATTTCACAAGTCGAGGCAGTCAGG
>NW_011156550.1:0-646 GCF_000146605.3 Meleagris gallopavo | reverse complement strand
TGAAGTCCCCATAAGCACCAGTGCCTGGGAACGTGACGCTACATCCAGTTGCTTTTGGAAGGCCTCATCAGCCTCCTCATCCTGATCAGGGGGGCCTGTAGTACACACCCACAACAGTGTCACCCTTACCAGACCATCTCTTGATTCTCACCCATAAGCTCTCCACTGCTACATCACTCTCCCCCAAGTGAAGTTCAATACATTCTAGCTGCTCTCTCACATAAAGAGCAACTCCACCACCCCGCCTAGCCAGCCGAATCTTTCCTAAAAAGCACATAGCCCTCCATGACAACATTCCAGTCATGCGAGCTGTCCCACCACGTCTCCGTGATCGCAATGAGATCATGACCTCGCGACCGCACGCAGAACTCCAGCTCTTCCTGTTTATTTCCCATGCTACGCGCATTAGTATACAGGCACTTAAGAGAAGCAGCATCCCTCCACCTCTCTCCAAGCCTTTGAACTCCACTGTCTCCACCCATCAAGTTCTGCTTGGAGCCTCAAACTGCCCCCTCAGTCCCAGCGGTCCTCATTTTGTCCCCTTCCCCCTTCATACCTAGTTTAAACACCTGTCAATAAGTCCCGCCAGTTCCTCAGCTAGAACCCTCTTTCCCTGTGGAGACAGGCTGCATCCATCTGCAGCCAT
>NW_011156549.1:0-712 GCF_000146605.3 Meleagris gallopavo | reverse complement strand
AAACATGGCTCTGCTGGGGTAAGAAGTATCTTGTTTATGGGAATAGCTTCCAAACTCCATTTTCCACTGCCACATTAAGTTGTGTCTCCAATGGAAGTAGCCTCGGAGGCTTCTTCATTTTCTACAGTCAACAACATGTCTTTCCCAGGCTCTGTGGCTCTGTATCTATCTATACATTAATACAAAGAATCTGACCGAGAGCTGAAGGGCAGAAGTGTTGGTTGGAAGGATGGCATCAGTGATAGACGAGGTACAGCAGAAAAGACTTGTTGCACTGCAGAGGAAGAGAAAAAGCCTTCCTTCTAATTACCTGCCTCAGTAAACTATCCAGCTGGCACCCAGTATCAGGGTATTAATTGATAACTCATGGATTCAAGATTCCGCAGTGTGATTCTTATAAGAAGGCATTTACTGCGAGCAGAAAGGGGCCTTCGTTCAGTGTAGACTCCTCCTAGCAGCAGATCACAGAGTTGCAGAATTGTAGGGATTGGAAGGGAGCTCTGTCGATCACAGAGTCCAACTGCCCTACTGAAGCAAGTTCCTAAGTAGGTCACGCTTAGGACCGTATGGATTTGGACTATGTCCAGAGGCAGAGACTCCATAGCCCCTTTGGGCAGCATGTTCCAATGCTGTCAGTGACCTCAGTTCTCTATTCCCCAGCTGAATGACTGACAGAGGAGGTGGAATGTCTACCTGGGAGAGCTCTAACAAA
>NW_011156548.1:0-686 GCF_000146605.3 Meleagris gallopavo | reverse complement strand
GGGACACCCCCAGACCCTTCTGGATGACTCCAGGACCACTCAGACCCACGTGAGGACTCTCCGGACCCTACCAGACTCCACTGGGACATCTCCAGATCATCCCAGTGGCTCCTCAGAGCTCCTGGAGCCATCCTGGGAGCCTCCAGATCCTTCAAGGGACCCCCGCGGCCAACCTGGGGACCCCCTGAATGCCCCAAACCCTTCTAGGACATCTCCAGGTTTTTCTGCAGGACTCCAGGGATGGAAAGGGGAGTTGTGGGAGGAAAAAATAGGTTAGTGAGGCTTCCATGCTGTGGAAAGGGAGTTTGGGGGAGACCTCAGGGGACATGGGGTCTCAATGTTGTTGAAAGAGATTCTGGGAGGAACTTAATGGGTTGTGTGGGGGAAAGAGGTGAACAGAGTCTCCATGAGGCAGAAAGGACATCGTGGGGGCAGAGGGAGGAGTGGGAGAGGAGAGCCAGGGTTGGTGGGGGGCTTCTAGTGGGGCAAGAAAAGGTGGCCGGGTTGGGGGGGGACTGGAGGTCAAAATGGGGGAACAGACACCAGGGGTCAGGGAGGAGAGCACGGGGGGGTACAGGGGACTCTAGGGGTCAGAAAAAGGGGTGAGGAGGTGAGAAGAAAAGGGAGGACAGGGGATCCTGGGGGTCAAATAGGGGGGACTGGGGCGTGGTAGGAGACTCTAGGGA
>NW_011156547.1:0-620 GCF_000146605.3 Meleagris gallopavo | reverse complement strand
CACAACCTCCCTGGGCAGCCTGTTCCAGTGCTCCGTCACCCTCACCGTCAAGAAGTTCTTACGCACATTCGTGCGAAACTTCCTATGCTGCAGCTGATGTCCGTTTCCCCTTGTCCTGTCTCCACGTACCACTGAAAAGAGACTGGCCTCTTCTTAATGCACCCCAGAATGCCATTGGCCTTTTTGGCCATGAGGGCACGCTGCTGGCTCATGGCCAACCTGTCGTCCACCAGGACGCCCAGGTCCCTCTCTGCAGAGCTCCTCTCCAGCAGCTCATCCCCCAGCCTGTATTGGTGCATGCAATTATTCCTCCCTAGGTGTAAGACCCTACACTTGCTTTTGTTGAACCTCATCCGGCTTCTTACTGCCCAGCTCTCCAGCCTGTCCAGGTCTCGCTGAATGGCAGCACAGCCTTCAGGCGTGTCAGCCAATCCTCCCAACTTCGTATCATCAGCAAACTTGCTGAGGGTGGCCACTATCCCCTCATCAAGGTCATTGATGAAGATGTTGAACAAGACCGGACCAGCACAGACCCTGGGGACACCACTGGTTACAGGTCTCCAGCCAGACTCTGCACCACCAACAACCGACCCTCTCGCGCTCTCGCCAGTCAGCCAGTT
>NW_011156546.1:0-466 GCF_000146605.3 Meleagris gallopavo | reverse complement strand
CTTGCACTGTTTTTCACTATTTACCATTCTCTTGTCCTCCGATTTTTTGTGTTCCTTGCCCCCATTTCCTCTTGGCCTAATGACCCCTTTGGCTTTTGTGTTGCCACATTCATGTCGGCATTCAGTTTTTGGCGTTCCCTGCCGTATTGTCTGGGCCGTCATCCTTGGCATTTCCTTCCATGTTCTCTTGGCCCTTGCCTTTGCCTGGGCATTCCCTTGCCCTCCTGTTTTTGTGGCAACACCTGGGGCGGGGTGCAGCCCTGCGAGCACAGCTGGGGGCAGTTTGGCTGTGGAGTGGGGCAGAGCCAGGCTCCACCCGTCCCTGATCCCATTTAAGGGCTGGGAAGAGGTAGGGGCAGCATGTGAACCGTGGGGAGTGCTTTCCTTTGGAGTATGCCTTGTTTCTTTGGTGATGGAGTGAGTGTTTGTTTTTTTTTTTTTTCTTCCTCCATTGTGGAGCTGCTCT
>NW_011156545.1:0-601 GCF_000146605.3 Meleagris gallopavo | reverse complement strand
ACATCCAGGAGTCTTTGGGTCCTGACGAGATGAGTCCCAGAGTTCCAAGGGAATTCACCGCTGCAGTCACCGAGCCACTCTCCATGGTATTTCACAAGTCGAGGCAGTCAGGTCAAGTCCCTGGTGAGGAGAAAAAGGTGACAGCACACCTCTTAGGAAGGATAGAAAGTGTGACGCGGGGAACTACCAGCATGTCAGTCTCACCTCTGTGCTGGTCACGGATCATGGAGCAGATCATCCTGGAAGTGACTCTCAAGCACACATTCCAGTGCGTCACCACCATGTGCGTGAAAAGCTGCCTCCTAATAACCAACCTAAACCTCCCCGTCTCACTTGAAAACCATTTCCCCTTGTCCTATCGCTATCCACCCTCCTAAACAGCCGTTGCCCCCTCCTGCTTACGCGCTCCCTTCGAGTCTTAGAAGGCTGTCATGAGCTATCTCCAGAGCTTTCTCTTCTCCCACACAAACAATCCCACTTCCCTCAACATTTCTTTCTAAGAGAGGTGCTCCAGCCCTCTGATCATCTTCGTGGCCCTTCTCTGGACCTGCTCCAAAAGCTCCACATCATTCCCGTGCTGGAGCCCCAGGCCTGGACGCAG
>NW_011156544.1:0-410 GCF_000146605.3 Meleagris gallopavo | reverse complement strand
ACACCCCATATGACGTCACACCACCACATGTGATGTCACACCCCCATAATGACGTCACAACACCCATGTGACGTCACACACCCCATGTGATGTCACACCCACCCATGTGACGTCATACCCAAAAAAGGGACGTCACACACCCCCATGTGACGTCACAACCCCCAAGTGACGTCACACGCCCAAAATAACGTCACAGACGCCATTTGACGTCACACAACCACATGTGATGTCACACCCCCAAAATGACGTCACAACCCCCATGTGACGTCACACACCCCATGTGATGTCACACCCACTCATCTGACGTCATAACTCAAAAAAGTGACGTCACATACCCCATGTGACGTCACAACCCCCAAGTGACGTCACACGCCCAAAATGACGTCACACACCCATTGTGACATCACAAA
>NW_011156543.1:0-1012 GCF_000146605.3 Meleagris gallopavo | reverse complement strand
AAGCGTTTGGGCACAGGACAACGAAAGCAGAGACCGCCTTCCGGTAGGGACACCAATGTCACTTACCCCGCTCCAGGGATCAGGGCACAGCCAATGCAGCAACTCAGGGGGCGCCACAAGGCCAACAGATCTGGTGAGGACTGGGCACATCTTGAAGGACTGAAGAGATCTTCGTGTCTAATAACGTCCACACCTTACCAAGGAACAGGACACGTTCAACTCGGGCAGCCCAAAACGCGTACAGAATGTGATGGTGGAGGCGCCAATCCTAGAAAGAAAGAAGAAAGCTTCACATACAGCACTGAACAATATCGCGGAAAAAAGAATACTAGTGAATCGAGAAACCCCAAGTCATGGACAGCACTCAGCACAAGCCTATTTGGGAGCCTACCTCTTCTTTGGGCATCACACGTGGTACAGAAGGGTGCATTTGGATCCAGGAAACTCCAACGAAGCGCCAACGGGCAACAATGGAAAAAAAAAGAAGAAAAACAGATCAAAAGGGTAGAAAACGCTGCTGAATCCAAACAGAAAAGAAGACAACGTTGTCACATGGCACTGACATTCCATCAGCACTGGGGAGACCTGAAGATAGGAAAGGAAAAGCACCCAGTGAAAGCAACGTGAGCACAAGGGACATCCGACACCAAGCCCAGAGCAACTCAGCAAGCGTGTTCAACAGGACACGTCAGGGATCAACGTACCTCGGCACAGAGACTAAGCGTTGGATATTGGCATCCACCTCCGGCTGCAGTTTCCTGCTGCTTCCACCAAGAGCCTGGCTAAAGTCCTGGCACCGCACGCGACGATCGCAGTTCCACGCTGCAAGCGTTTGGGCACAGGACAACGAAAGCAGAGACCGCCTTCCGGTAGGGACACCAATGTCACTTACCCCGCTCCAGGGATCAGGGCACAGCCAATGCAGCAACTCAGGGGGCGCCACAAGGCCAACAGATCTGGTGAGGACTGGGCACATCTTGAAGGACTGAAGAGATCTTCGTGTCTAATAACG
>NW_011156542.1:0-601 GCF_000146605.3 Meleagris gallopavo | reverse complement strand
AGAAATAATTCACCCTTGTTCTGCCAGTCCAGATCTGTTTGGGCCACCTCAATTCTGGCAGCTCTGTCTACCTGATGGTTATTTTGTCTGCTCTTCAGTAGCCCTATTCTTGGTCACATGGGCATCTACGTGACGCACCTTTATAACCATATTCTTTATTCGGGCAGCAATATCTTTCCACAGGTCAGCAGCCCAAATAGGTTTACCCTTTCTTTGCCAGTTGTTTTGCTCCCACTGCTGTAACCACCCCCCATAGAGCATTTGCCACCATCCACGAGTCAGTGTAAAACATAAAAGCATTGGCCACCTCTCCCGTTCAGCAACATCCAAGCCAGTTGGACAGCCTTTACCTCTGCAAAATTGGCTCGATTCTCCTTTTCCTTCAGTGGCCTCTGCAACTTGTCGTGTGGGGCTCCACACAGCGGCTTTCCATCTGCGGTGTTTCCCCCACAATACAACACGATCCATCTGTGAATAGGGCGTATGTCTTCTCATTTTCGGGTAGTTCATTATATGGTGGGGCCTCTTTAGCACGTGATATCTCTTCTGCTGGCGGTGTTCCAAACTTTTTGCCTTCAGGCCAGTCCCATGATCACCTCTA
>NW_011156541.1:0-347 GCF_000146605.3 Meleagris gallopavo | reverse complement strand
CATCAAGATCCCCAGGCATATGTCTTTCTTGCTGTTCTCCTGGATTGTTCTACCTTATGTTAATTCTCCTTTTTTTTTTTTTTTTTTTAGGTTAACTAATATCTTGTGATCTATCTTAGCAGAAATTCAGCTTGAGTCTCAAAGCCCACCACAGAAGCTTGGCCTAGCATCTTACACTTTGTTTCAGCAGAGCTGGCAAATGAATTTATTTTCAAAAAGTCTAGGAAAACTAATTCCCAGTGAAATCTGTGATGCTTACTACATCCCTAAAAATACCACATGGATCAGAAATTCTGATTCATTCACAGAAAAACCTGCATACTTGAAGTTATGGGGAAAAAAGAAAA
>NW_011156540.1:0-445 GCF_000146605.3 Meleagris gallopavo | reverse complement strand
GGGTCCTGACGAGATGAGTCCCAGAGTTCCGAGGAATCACCGCTGCAGTCACCGAGCCACTCTCCACGGTATTCACAAGTCGAGGCAGTCAGGTCAAGTCCCTGGTGAGGAAAAAAAAGGTGACAGCACACCTCTTAGGAAGGATAGAAAGTGTGACGCGGGGAACTACCAGCATGTCAGTCTCACCTCTGTGCTGGTCACGGATCATGGAGCAGATCATCCTGGAAGTGACTCTCAAGCGCACATTCCAGTGCGCCACCACCCTGTGCGTGAAAAGCTGCCTCCTAATAACCAACCTAAACCTCCCCTGTCCCACTTGAAAACCATTTCCCCTTGTCCTATCGCTATCCAGCCTCCTAACAGTCGTTGCCCCCTCCTGCTTATGCGCTCCCTTCGAGTCTTGGAAGGCTGTCATGAGCTATCTCCAGAGTCTTTCTCTTCTCCC
>NW_011156539.1:0-339 GCF_000146605.3 Meleagris gallopavo | reverse complement strand
GGGAGAAAGTGTCCTAGTTTGGGGAGAAAGTGTCATAGTGCGGAGTGTGGTGTAGTAGATTTAGGGGGAATTTGGGAGGTATTCCTAAGAGAACTGTCATTTCTGGGTGAAAAGGTCTTATGTGGGGGGGAAAAGGTGAGGAATGTGTGAGAAAGCTGGTGTTTCTGGGAGTAAATGCCATCTTTTGGGGGCTAGAAATGGTCTTTCTGGTGGGATGTGACCACATCTTTGTGAGGCAATCGGTGTTTGTGAGGGCCAATGGCATATATTCTGGATCGAAATGGTCTTTCCGCAGTAAAAGTCCAAAAGTCTGGGAGTAAGTGTCATGATGAGGAATGT
>NW_011156538.1:0-749 GCF_000146605.3 Meleagris gallopavo | reverse complement strand
GGTGCATATGTCCCATTTAGGGAAGGAAAGGAGTATTTCTTAGCAGAACTGCCATAGCATTTAGGGAAAATGTCCTATCCTAGGGAGACAAGTGGTATTTGTGGGAGAAGATGTCCTATCCTTGGTTGCAAGTGTCCTATTTGGTCTTGTCATCTAGTCTTTTTGGGAGAAAACGTGAGTTGGTTGAAGAAAACAGGTATGCCTGGGAGAAAATATCATCTTTTTGGAAGCACAGGCCCAATTTCCAAGTGAAATGTGGTATTTCTGGGAGAAAATGACAAGTACGTGGGAGAAAAGTGGACAATTGTGGGAAAGACTGACTTCTCTTGGAGGGCAAGTGTGGTATTTTTTGGTGTGAAAAGGGGGTCCTTTGGGGGAGAAAACGGGGTGTAGATGGGAGAAAATGTCCTGTTGAGGAGTGCCTAGCAGTATTTTTGAGAGAAAAGGGAAGGTACTTGTCAGAAAAGTGCTCTTTCTGGGAGGGAGTAGCATAGTTGGTTGGAAAATGCCACCCATTTGTGAGAAAGCTGCTTTGTTTCCGGGAGAAAATAGCATTCTCTGGGGAGAAGATGTCCTCTTTTGGATGGAAAAGTAGTACTTGTGGGAGAAGCTGTCCAATGTTTGGGCCCAAGGTAGCATTACTGGGAGGTAATGTCATTGTATTGGAGAAGGGTGGTATTTCTTGGGGAGAATGTGTTCTTTTTGGAAGCCAACGGTGTACTTTGGGGGGAAAAAGCGGCCTTTCTGGG
>NW_011156537.1:0-816 GCF_000146605.3 Meleagris gallopavo | reverse complement strand
TGGAGGAAGAGAAAAAAAAAATAAAAAAAAATCACTCACTCCACTCACCAAGAACAAGGCTTACTCCAAGGAAGCATCCCCAGGTTCACATGCTGCCCCTACTCTTCCCAGCCCTTAAATGGGATCAGGGAGGGGTGAGCCCTAGGCTCCTGCCCCACTCCACAGCCAAACTGCCCCCCAGCTGTGCTCGCAGGGCTGCACCCCGCCCCAGGTGCGGGTACCACAAAAACAGGAGGGCAAGGGAACTGCCCAGGCAAAGGCAAGGGCCAAGAGAACATGGAAGGAAATGCCAAGGATGACGGCCCAGACAATACGGCAGGGAACGCCAAAACTGAATGCCGACATGAATGTGGCGACACAAAGCCAAGGGGTCATTAGGCCAAGAGAATGGGGCAAGGAACACAAAAAGAGGAGGACAAGAGAATGTAATAGTGAAAACAGTGCAAGACCAGAGACAAGCAAGACACAGAACAAAGAGGATAGGCAGCCTTCTGGGCACCATGAAGCGCAATTCAGAGCTCTGGGGGAACCCTATTGTGCCGGGCTCTGGAATGGGTAAACGCTGGCGGGTGTGCATCGCCCTTACCTGCTGGGCAGACAATGACCAGTCAGCAAAGTGAGGTTCCGGGGCACGCCGGGAAATGCACATTCCACTTCCTTGCTGTTTCCACCGAGACCAACACATCTCTCCGTGCAGTTGTTACGGCACTTGGGAGCACCGCAGCTCTGCTGCCACCTGTTGGACACAGTACAGTCATGAAGGCACTGCCCTGCATCCGTGCCTCTTGCACAAACCTGTGCTCCTTGCTCGGAGCA
>NW_011156536.1:0-462 GCF_000146605.3 Meleagris gallopavo | reverse complement strand
GTGGCAACACCTGGGGCGGGGTGCAGCCCTGCGAGGCACAGCTGGGGGCAGTTTGGCTGTGGAGTGGGGCAGAGCCAGGCTCACCCTCCCTGATCCCATTTAAGGGCTGGGAAGATAGGGGCAGCATCTGAACCTGGGGAGTGCTTCCTTTGGAGTATGCCTTGTTCTTTGGTGATGGAGTGAGTTGATTTTTTTCTTTTTTTTTTCTTTCCTTCCATTGTGGAGCTGCTCTCTCTGTTTTTTAGCAGGGAACCCTGAGCGTACTTAAGGGCTGGTAGGTATTTGGACCTGGAAGCTGCTTCCTTCACTTGAGAGTGTGGGGGAGTATTGGTCCTTGGAATGGGGTAAGTGGTTTCTTTTTTTCTTTCAGGGCTGTGATCTTGTCTTTTTGGGGGATGGCAAGTGCACTGAAGGGCTGCTAGGTGTAAGAGCAGCATGTGAATCTGGAGACTGCTTCCTTTT
>NW_011156535.1:0-684 GCF_000146605.3 Meleagris gallopavo | reverse complement strand
CAGTTCTCAGACAAGATGGAAGCCAAAATGGTGTTGGGTAGCTGAGCCTTCTCTGGTGGTAAGCAACATGGTGCACAGAGTGCAGCCATGTGCTCCGGAGCAAGGAGCACAGGTTGTGCAAGAGGCCTGGATGCAGGGCAGTGCCTTCATGACTGTATTGTGTCCAACAGGTGGCAGCAGAGCTGCGGTGCTCCCAAGTGCCGTAACAACTGCACGGAGAGATGTGTTGGTCTCTGTGGAAACAGCAAGGAAATGGAATCTGCGTTTCCCGGCATGCCCCGGAACCTCACGTTTTGCTGACTGGTCATTGTCTGTCCCAGCAGGTAAGGGCGATGCACAGCCGCCAGCGTTTACCCATTCCAGAGCCCGGCACAATAGGGTTCCCCCAGAGCTCTGAATTGCGCTTCATGGTGCCCAGAAGGCTGCCTATCCTCTTTGTTCTGTGTCTTGCTTGTCTCTGGTCTTGCACTGTTTTCACTATTACATTCTCTTGTCCTCCGATTTTTGTGTTCCTTGCCCCATTCTCTTGGCCTAATGACCCCTTGGCTTTGTGTTGCCACATTGATGTCGGCATTCAGTTTTGGCGTTCCCTGCCGTATTGTCTGGGCCGTCATCCTTGGCATTTCCTTCCATGTTCTCTTGGCCCTTGCCTTTGCCTGGGCATTCCCTTGCCCTCCTGTTTTT
>NW_011156534.1:0-522 GCF_000146605.3 Meleagris gallopavo | reverse complement strand
ATAAGAATTCCAGTGGCCCAGGCAGCTGCTGCCATGGTGGCACAAGCTCTGCTGTCCATCAAGGTCCTGTAGTGCAGGGGCTTGCAGATGGCAACGTAGCGGTCATAGGACATGATGGTGAGAATGCAATACTCTGCTGAGATAAGAAAGACAAACAGGAAGGTCTGGGCAGCACATCCTGCATAGGAGATGTCCCTGGTGTCCCAGAGGGCATTGGCCATGGCTTTGGGGAGAGTGGTGGAGATGCAGCCCAGGTCGAGGAGGGCGAGGTTGAGCAGGAAGAAGTCCATGGGGCTGTGCAGGCGGTGGTGGCAGGCTATGGCTGTGCTGATGAGGCCGTTGCCCAGGAGGGCAGCCAGGTAGATGCCCAGCAAGAGCCAGAAGTGCAGGAGCTGCAGCTGCCGCGTGTCTGCCAACGCCAGCAGGAGGAACTCGCTGATGGAGCTGCTGTTAAGGCCATTTTGCTGCCTCTGGGCACCAGGACCTGTTCAAAGAGTAAAACAGTCAAGGAGAAGTCTTTCT
>NW_011156533.1:0-611 GCF_000146605.3 Meleagris gallopavo | reverse complement strand
AATGTCGTATATTTGCGATTAAACTGGCATTTCTCGGAGAAAATATCATATTTTTGGGGAAAAATCTACTATTTCTTGGAAAAGGTGTCATTTTTAAGGGAAGAAATCTGGTATTTCTGGAGAAAATGTCATGTTTGGGGATAAAATAGGTATTTCTGGTGAAAAACGTAGAGTCTACGGTGATAAAACTGGAATTTCTGGGGCAGAATATCGTATTTTGGGAGAAAGCAACTATTTCTCGGAGAAAACGTCATATTTCTGGTTGAAAAACGGTATTGATGGGGAGAAAACGTCCTATTTCTGGTTGAAAAATGGTATTTGTGGGAGGAAACTGCAGTTCCTGGCAGAAAATGGCTTACTTTCGGGAGAAAGCGGCTATTTTGCGGTATAAAATGTCGTATATTTGCGATAAAACTGGCATTTCTTGGAGAAAATATCATATTTTTGGGGGAAAAATCTACTATTTTCTTGGAAAAGGTGTCATATTTAAGGGAAGAAATCTGGTATTTCTGGAGAAAATGTCATGTTTGGGGATAAAATAGGTATTTTTGGTGAAAAACGTAGAGTCTTTGGTGATAAAACTGGAATTTCTGGGGCAGAATATCATATTT
>NW_011156531.1:0-379 GCF_000146605.3 Meleagris gallopavo | reverse complement strand
TGCCCCACTCCACAGCCCCAGAAATCAGAAGAGACGCAGAACATAATTTAAAACACAACAAGGATGCACACAATGCCCTTAAAAAACACCCACCGCATGGGTGCAATTAGCACATGAATTACAGCCATCCAGCTTGAGATCCTCCAGAAAAGCAGAGCTCACAGCTCTGAAATCAAGCAGAAATCACTCACCCCATTCTAAGGGCTCACCCCACACCCCAAAGGAAGCAGTCTCCAGATTCACATGCTGCTCTTACACCTAGCAGCCCTTCAGTGCACTTGCCATCCCCCAAAAAGAGAAGATCACAGCCCTGAAATAAAAAAGAAACCACTTACCCCCATTCCAAGGACCAATACTCCCCCACACTCTCAAGTGAAGG
>NW_011156530.1:0-489 GCF_000146605.3 Meleagris gallopavo | reverse complement strand
AGCTGGACACAAGCCAGCAGTGGGCCCTTCCAGCCCAGAAAGCCAACCGTATCCTGGGCTGCATCCAAAGATGCGCAGTCAGCGGGCGAAGGGAGGAGATCCCCATCCCTCTGCTCTGCGCTGGTCAGGCCTCACCTGCAGTGCTGCGTCCAGATGTGGAGCCCTCAGTGCAGGGAGACATGGAGCTGTGCGAGTGCATCCAGAGTACAGCCACAAACACGAACCAAACGATGGAACCCCGCTCCTGTAAGCAAGGAGAGCTGGGCTGTTCAGCCTCCTGGAGAAGTGAAGGCTCCAAGGGAACCTGGTAACAGCCTTTCAATACCTAAGGAAGAACAAGGGAAAATGGAGGTGAAATCTAGGAAAATGTCTCGTACAGTGAGGGTGCTGATGCAGTGGCACAGGTTGCCTTTCAAGGTGAGCATGGGTCAGACTCTGAGCAACTTGATCTAGCTGTGGATGGTCAGCATGGGGAGTCGGATCACATCG
>NW_011156529.1:0-653 GCF_000146605.3 Meleagris gallopavo | reverse complement strand
CAGAGTGCAGCCATGTGCTCCGAGCAAGGAGCACAGGTTTGTGCAAGAGGCCCGGATGCAGGGCAGTGCCTTCATGACTGTATTGTGTCCAACAGGTGGCAGCAGAGCTGCGGTGCTCCCAAGTGCCGTAACAACTGCCCGGAGAGATGTGTTGGTCTCTGTGGAAACAGCAAGGAAGTGGAATCTGCATTTCCCGGCATGCCCCGGAACCTCACTTTGCTGACTGGTCATTGTCTGCCCAGCAGGTAAGGGCGATGCACACCCTCCAGCGTTTACCCATTCCAGAGCCCGGCACAATAGGGTTCCCGCAGAGCTCTGAATTGCGCTTCATGGTGCCCAGAAGGCTGCCTATCCTCTTTGTTCTGTGTCTTGCTTGTCTCTGGTCTTGCACTGTTTTCACTATTACATTCTCTTGTCCTCCTATTTTTGTGTTCCTTGCCCCATTCTCTTGGCCTAATGACCCCTTGGCTTTGTGTTGCCACATTCATGTCGGCATTCAGTTTTGGCGTTCCCTGCCGTATTGTCTGGGCCGTCATCCTTGGCATTTCCCTCCGTGTTCTCTTGGCCCTTGCCTTTGCCTGGGCATTCCCTTGCCCTCCTGTTTTTGTAGAACCCGCACCTGGGCGGGTGCAGCCCTGCGAGCACAGCTGGGG
>NW_011156528.1:0-750 GCF_000146605.3 Meleagris gallopavo | reverse complement strand
TTTCCCTTCCACTCTTTTCCTGTCTGAATGCAGATGTGTAGCAGTGGAAAACCTCACTAGCATGAATTGTGGCTCGAAATAAAAGCAGAGACCTAGTATTCAGAGGTAGGCAGAGACATAGTATTCAGAGGTAGGCGTAGTGCATTCTGCGCTCCTTTCCGATGCGCGCACAGGAGCCCGCTCACTCGTCGGAGAAAAGCAGCCGGCTGAAGTGGCCCGTTCTCGGCAAGCGAGAAACACGAGACCGCTGCTGACGGCTGAAAGCGGCGCTCGGGGAGAAACGCGATTTCTCGGCCAGCTACGGCAAAGTCTCCGGAGCGGTTCTGCGCGAACGCCGCTTTCTACGCGTGAGAGCGAAGGAGTGCGATTCTGATGCCGACAAGTGCGAATTCAGCCTCCTGCACTACCTGCAAGTGGGGGTTTTTCTGCGCAGTCCTGAAAGGATCTCTCCCCACTTTCTGAAACGCTCTCCCTGAGAGCACTACAGCTGTCGCTCCTCGAACTTGCAAATGCCTTATTAGAGCTGGTTTTCCCTTCCTACTCTTTCCTCTCTGAATGCAGATGTGTAGCAGTGGTAAACCTGACTAGAATGAATTGTGGCTCGAATAAAGGCAGAGACATAGTATTCAGAGGCAGGCGTAGTGCATTCTGCGCTCCTTTCCGATGCGCGCACAGGAGCCCGCTCACTCGTCGGAGAAAAGCAGCCGGCTGAAGTGGCCCGTTCTCGGCAAGCGAGAAACACGAGACCGC
>NW_011156527.1:0-515 GCF_000146605.3 Meleagris gallopavo | reverse complement strand
CTGTGCATAATGAGCAGTTCTCAGACAAGATGGAAGCAAAAATGGTGTTGGGTACCTGAGCCTTCTCTGGTGGTAAGCAACATGGTGCACAGAGTGCAGCCTTGTGCTCCGAGCAAGGAGCACAGGTTTGTGCAAGAGGCACGGATGCAGGGCAGTGCCTTCATGACTGTATTGTGTCCAACAGGTGGCAGCAGAGCTGCGGTGCTCCCAAGTGCCGTAACAACTGCCCGGAGAGATGTGTTGGTCTCTGTGGAAACAGCAAGGAAGTGGAATGTGCATTTCCCGGCATGCCCCGGAACCTCACTTTGCTGACTGGTCATTGTCTGCCCAGCAGGTAAGGGCGATGCACACCCGCCAGCGTTTACCCATTCCAGAGCCCGGCACAATAGGGTTCCCCCAGAGCTCTGAATTGCGCTTCATGGTGCCCAGAAGGCTGCCTATCCCTCTTTCGTTCTGTGTCTTGCTTGTCTCTGGTCTTGCACTGTTTTCACTATTACATTCTCTTGTCCTCCGAT
>NW_011156526.1:0-615 GCF_000146605.3 Meleagris gallopavo | reverse complement strand
AGAGAAGGGCCACGAAGATGATCAGAGGGCTGGAGCACCTCTCTTAGAAAGAAATGTTGAGGGAACTGGGATTGTTTCTGTGGGAGAAGAGAAAGCTCTGGAGGTAGCTCATGACAGCCTTCCAAGACTCGAAGGGAGCGCATAAGCAGGAGGGGGCAACGGCTGGTGAGGAGGGTGGATAGCGATAGGACAAGGGGAAATGGTTTTGAAGTGAGACAGGGGAGGTTTAGGTTGGTTATTAGGAGGAAGCTTTTCACGCACAGGGTGGTGACGCACTGGAATGTGTGCTTGAGAGTCACTTCCAGGATGATCTGCTCCATGATCCGTGACCAGCACAGAGGTGAGACTGACATGCTGGTAGTTCCCCGCGTCACACTTTGTATCCTTCCTAAGAGGTGTGCTGTCACCTTTTTTCTCCTCACCAGGGACTTGTCCTGACTGCCTCGACTTGTGAAATACCATGGAGAGTGGCTCGGTGACTGCAGCGGTGAATTCCCTCGGAACTCTGGGACTCATCTCGTCAGGACCCAAGGACTCCTGGATGTTTGGGTCCTCAGGTGGTCCAGAACCTGATCTCCCATGGCAGTGTGGGATGGGAAGGGGTGTGTGGGACTG
>NW_011156525.1:0-348 GCF_000146605.3 Meleagris gallopavo | reverse complement strand
CCCATTAAAACTAGAGAAACAAGGACCGATCGGGAGCCATCGAAGGATGAGAGGGGGAAAAGGTATTATCTGCAAAATAGCCAAGGTTGGAAGTTACATATGAAGCAAGGGAGAACGTAAATAAAATGGAACAGGGAGCAGAAACTAAAGCAAATATACATATATATATATATTTAAAATAAGCTACAGAAATTGATTTTGCTTGGGTTTGTCAGGCACTCAGAACTATGCCACTCACTGTGCACAGGGGTGGATGTGGAAATGCATCGTATTGCGTAGCTACAAGTCTGGGGGTCTGTACTCTTAGTGAGGAATCAGAGTCACCACCACACATTTGAAGCCCAGAAT
>NW_011156524.1:0-317 GCF_000146605.3 Meleagris gallopavo | reverse complement strand
GCAGGACAAGGGGAAATGGTTTGAAGTTGAGGGAGGGCAGATTGAGGTTGGATGTCAGGGGAAGTTCTTTACAGAGAGAGAGTGGTGAGGTGCTGGAACAGCTGCCCAGAGAGGCTGTGGATCCCCGTCCATCCCTGGAGGTGTTCAAGACCAGGTTGGATGGGGCCCTGGGCAGCCTGGGCTGCTGTGAGATGTGGAGGTTGGTGGCCCTGCGTGTGGTGGGGGGTTGGAGCTTTGTGATCCTTGAGGTCCCTTCCAACCCTGGCCATTCTGTGATTCTGTGACTATGGGAAATGAAGTTCTGCCGGTCACCGTGG
>NW_011156523.1:0-661 GCF_000146605.3 Meleagris gallopavo | reverse complement strand
AGCAACTTGATCTAGCTGTGGATGGTCAGCATGGGGGAGTCGGATCACATCGCAAACCTACCTGCATACAAGCAGCGCACCAACATGGGGCGCATGATGTTCATTACCTGCTGGACACATCTCACACCACTGACTGGAGGAGCCCAGGCAATCCTTCAACACCATCAGGCTGCAAAATGAAATCAGAAGAGACGCAGAACGTAATTTAAAACACAACAAGGATGCACACAATGCCCTTAAAAAACACCCACCGCATGGATGCAATTAGCACATAGCCCTATGAATTACAGCCATCCAGCTTGAGATCCTCCAGAAAAGCAGAGCTCACAGCTCTGAAATCAAGCAGGAATCACTCACCCCACTATAAGGGCTCACCCCACACCCCAAAGGAAGCAGACTCCAGATTCAGATGCTGCTCTTACACCTCCCAGCCCTTCAGTGCACTTGGGATCCCCCAAAAAGACAGGATCACAGCCCTGAAAGAAAAAAGAAACCACTTACCCCATTCCAAGGACCAATACTCCCCCACACTCTCAAGTGAAGGAAGCAGCTTCCAGGTCCAAATACCTACCAGCCCTTAAGTACGCTCAGGGTTCCCTGCTAAAAAAGAGAGAGAGCAGCTCCACAAAGGAAGAGAAAAAAAAAAAAAAATAACACTACA
>NW_011156522.1:0-400 GCF_000146605.3 Meleagris gallopavo | reverse complement strand
CCGAACCAGCCGTAAACCGTTGACATTCTTGGTGGAGAATGCGGGCAACAGTTGCTTTTTTAGCTTTTTGACAAATCTCTCTCTCCGCTCTCGGACAGCTTCATTGGGAAAGTTTATCTGTTTCACCAGTACTGTCTGAAAGCGTGACCTTGAAAAGTCCAGGCGGACGGCCAATACTCTAGGATATTTGTAAACTTTGAGCCTTGCTATCTTGTTTCTGTAAAAGAAAAAAAAGAGAAAAAATGCTTTCTCTACTGAAACTGCCTTTTAAGGGGCTGCGTGCCACTGTCTCTTCTTTCTTAATGCTAAAAACATACTGGGCCTTAATTAAGTTCACCACTTTGCTCTATGGAGCAATAGGTATATATAGCCAATTGAAAACATGGATGGAAATAACTAT
>NW_011156521.1:0-465 GCF_000146605.3 Meleagris gallopavo | reverse complement strand
GATGTGCTGATGACTGAATTATTGATTTAGTTATTTACAGACATTCCGAAGCAATCAGCAGAGGTTTGCTGGGTGTGGAGAAGCTTTGCTTGTTTTGCTTCGTCTCTTCCAACTGCCGTAACTTCCTCGGCGGCGGACAGGTGCAGTTCCGCGGAATGGCCACGAGGTGGCAGCAGACACCGCGGAAAGACCTTTTCTGCCAGCCTCTAAGCGGGACTCGGCGGCAGACAGCGGCAGCTGACTGGGAGGAGCCGCATCCAGGGCTGAGCTCGTTGAAGGGCTGGCAATCGCAGTCCTGCATGTGAAGCTTTCTTCTTCCTTTCTAGGATTGGTGCCTCCCCCACCAGATGCTGGAGGCGTGTTGGGCTGCCCGAGTTCCCGCGTTGAACGTGTGCTGTTCCTCGGAAAGGTGTGGACATGAGCAGACATGAGGATCTCTTCCCTCCTTCCAGATGTGCCGAGTCC
>NW_011156520.1:0-520 GCF_000146605.3 Meleagris gallopavo | reverse complement strand
GCTGTGCTCACTGGGCTGCACCCCGCCCCAGGTGCAGGTTCCACAAAAACAGGAGGGCAAGGGAATGCCCAGGCAAAGGCAAGGGCCAAGAGAACATGGAAGGAAATGCCAAGGATGACGGCCCAGACATACGGCAGGGAACGCCAAAACTGAATGCCGACATGAATGTGGCAACACAAAGCCAAGGGGTCATTAGGCCAAGAGAATGGGGCAAGGAACACAAAAATAGGAGGACAAGAGAATGTAATAGTGAAAACAGTGCAAGACCAGAGACAAGCAAGACACAGAACAAAGAGGATAGGCTAGCCTTCTGGGGCACCATGAATCGCAATTCAGAGCTCTGGGGGAACCCTATTGTGCCGGGCTCTGGAATGGGTAAACGCTGGCGGGTGTGCATCGCCTTACTGCTGGGCAGACAATGACCAGTCAGCAAAGTGAGGTTCCGGGGCATGCCGGGAAATGCACATTCCACTTCCTTGCTGTTTCCACCAAGACCAACACATCTCTCCGTGCAGTTGTT
>NW_011156519.1:0-678 GCF_000146605.3 Meleagris gallopavo | reverse complement strand
AGACAAGCAAGACACAGAACAAAGAGGATAGGCAGCCTTCTGGGCACCATGAAGCGCAATTCAGAGCTCTGGGGGAACCCTATTGTGCCGGGCTCTGGAATGGGTAAAACGCTGGCGGCTGTGCATCGCCCTTACCTGCTGGGCAGACAATGACCAGTCAGCAAAGTGAGTTCCGGGGCATGCCAGGAAATGCAGATTCCACTTCCTTGCTGTTTCCACCGAGACCAACACATCTCTCCGGGGCAGTTGTTACGGCACTTGGGAGCACCGCAGCTCTGCTGCCACCTGTTGGACACAATACAGTCATGAAGGCACTGCCCCTGCATCCGTGCCTCTTGCACAAACCTGTGCTCCTTGCTCGGAGCACATGGCTGCACTCTGTGCACCATGTTGCTTACCACCAGAGAAGGCTCAGCAACCCAACACCATTTTTGCTTCCATCTTGTCTGAGAACTGCTCATGATGCACAGCCCTCATCTTTGCTTTGGTGAGGTGGGGACTGCCATTGCTTCCTCAGTCCCACACACCCCTTCCCATCCCACACTGCCATGGCAGATCAGGTTCTGGACCACCTGAGGACCCAAACATCCAGGAGTCTTTGGGTCCTGACGAGATGAGTCCCAGAGTTCCGAGGGAATTCACCGCTGCAGTCACCGAGCCACTCTCCATGGTATTTCA
>NW_011156517.1:0-994 GCF_000146605.3 Meleagris gallopavo | reverse complement strand
ACATCTCACACCACTGACTGGAGGAGCCCAGGCAATCCTTCAACTCCATCAGGCTGCAAAATGAAATCAGAAGAGACGCAGAACATAATTTACAACACAACAAGGATGCACACAATGCCCTTAAAAACACCGCAAGGATGCAATTAGCACATAGCCCTATTAATGACAGCCATCCAGCTTGAGATCCTCCAGAAAAGCAGAGCTCACAGCTCTGAAATCAAGCAGGAATCACTCACCCCATTCTAAGGGCTCACCCCACACCCCAAAGGAAGCAGTCTCCAGATTCACATGCTGCTCTTACAGCTAGCAGCCCTTCAGTGCACTTGCGATCCCCCAAAAAGACAAGATCACAGCCCTGAAAAGAAAAAAAGAAACCACTTACCCATTCCAAGGACCAATACTCCCCACACGCTCAAGTGAAGGAAGCAGCTTCCAGGTCCAAATACCTACCAGCCCTTAAGTACGCTCAGGGTTCCCTGCTAAACAGAGAGAGCAGCTCCACAATGGAGGAGAAAATAAAATACACTCACTCCATCACCAAAGAACAAGGCATACTCCAAAGGAAGCACTCCCCAGGTTCAGATGTTGCCCCTACTCTTCCCAGCCCTTAAATGGGATCAGGGAGGGGTGGAGCCTGGCTCTGCCCCACTCCACAGCCAAACTGCCCCCAGCTGTGCTCGCAGGGCTGCACCCCGCCCCAGGTGCGGGTTCCACAAAAACAGGAGGGCAAGGGAATGCCCAGGCAAAGGCAAGGGCCAAGAGAACATGGAAGGAAATACCAAGGATGACGGCCCAGACAATACGGCAGGGAACGCCAAAACTGAATGCCGACATGAATGTGGCAACACAAAGCCAAGGGGTCATTAGGCCAAGAGAATGGGGCAAGGAACACAAAAATAGGAGGACAAGAAAATGTAATAGTGAAAACAGTGCAAGACCAGAGACAAGCAAGACACAGAACAAAGAGGATAGGCAGCCTTCTGTGGGCGACCAT
>NW_011156516.1:0-663 GCF_000146605.3 Meleagris gallopavo | reverse complement strand
TAGTCTAAGAGATGCATGATGCAAGCATTAAATGTCACACTGGTTGAGTCCATAATGCCTCAGATTAAAGGTTTTGAAACACAACCACCCCAATCACTAGTACATTACAAAAAGATATGTGGATAAAATTAAAACAAATTAGTGTTAGAAAGTCCAAATCAGCACTCACATTATCATTAAATTTCTAACTTCAATTTCTTGGAGAGCTTATTTATGATAAAGGAGATGCTAGGCCCAATTTTGGCTTCTTTTATATCAGTGAAATCATTTGTGAAATATTAGCTGTTTAAAGATAGTGAGAAAACTGACTCTTTGTACATTTCAACTTTTTAGTACTGACTTTTATCAAGACAATATTCTCTAACGTCACACTGTTATCAGTTATACTGCAATGGCCAAGCTTCCTTCCGTGTGACAAAGCATACACTGTCTTGTCACCCAGTTAAAGGTTTCCTCTTCACCGGAGTTGATGAAATGTGGACTGTATGATTTAAGACCAAGGTATGTAAGAGATCTTGTACTTTGAAGTCTGCAGGGAATAAAAAGTTGTAGTCCCTGCAGATGGTGAAAAGGTTCAGCCATTCTGCTCTTCAGGTATGCAGAATGTGATAAATACGGTATTGGATAGCCCTGGCTTTTGTGACATTCATGCTGTAATTATTG
>NW_011156515.1:0-634 GCF_000146605.3 Meleagris gallopavo | reverse complement strand
GTGATGGTTCCAAAAGGAGACCTTTTCTTTTTGCTAAGGCATTTCCAGTTATCCTGACAACTGGCTGCCCAGCTGTCACACGCCAGGATTCCAAAGCAGCAAGGAGAAGCAGGAGAAGCAGGGGCTGCTCAGAAGGGCTCTGCAAACAGAGGAAACTGGAATGAGAGCTGGAAGAGGTGACACCGCAGTCCCACAGCCTTCCAATGCTCCATCCTGAAGAACTTCCTGTCCCAGCAAGTCTACTGAGCACCCTGTGTTCTCTCTACATCCCCTGCACCACGCCGTGCTGCCCAGTGAGTCCAGCGCAGCTCTGCGGGACCTGGGGAACTGCAGAACAAGTGCCAGCCTTTAGTTGAGAGCGTTATTCAAGTCCTGGTCCAGGCTGTGCCCTTCTCACATCCCATCCACCAAGCCCAGCCGGGCTACTGCTTGGTTCTTCCTTGTCAGAGATGTCACTGCAGGAGCTGGGGAGAAAACTGGACAGAGATGTGTGCTTGGCTTTAAAGAGTGCCAGGACCTGGGAATCAGCCTGGAGAAAGTAATTCTGGGGAAGCCAGAGACGCTGCAAGTCTTAACGCAGCTCCCACTTAAGAACGGAGGTGTTAAACCTCATAGAATCATGGAATTGCTCAGG
>NW_011156514.1:0-470 GCF_000146605.3 Meleagris gallopavo | reverse complement strand
CATCACATGTGGTGGTGTGACGTCACATGGGGTGTGTGACGTCATTATGGGGGTATGTGACGTCATTTTGGGGGTTGTGACGTCACATAGGGTGCGTGTCGACATTTTGGGGGTATGACATCACATGTGGTGGTGTGACGTCACATGGGGTGTATGACGTCATTTTAGGGGTGTGTGACGTCATTTTGGGGGTATTGCATCACATGGGGGTTGTGACGTCACGTGGGGTGTGTGACGTCATTTTCGGGGTGTGTGACGTCATTTGGGGGGCATTGCGTCACATGGGAGTAGTGACGTCACTTGGGGTGTGTGTCTTCCTTTTGGTCGTGAGACGTTTCTTGGAGGTTGTGACGTCACGTAGGGTGTGTGACGTCATTTTTGGGGAATGACATCACATGTGGTGGTGTGACGTCACATGGGGTGTATGACGTCATTTTGGGGGTATTGCGTCACATGGGGGTTGTGACGTC
>NW_011156513.1:0-757 GCF_000146605.3 Meleagris gallopavo | reverse complement strand
TAGATGACAAGACCAAATAGGACACTTGCAACCAAGAGTAGGACATCTTCTCCCACAAATACCACTTAGTCTCCCAAGGATAGGACATTTTCCCTAAAATGCTATGGCAGTTCTGCTAAGAAATACTCCTTTCCTTCCCTAAATGGGACTATATGCACCCACAAAGACCACGACTCCGACGAAATTCCTCCCAGTTCCTCCCAATTACACTCCATTACATTCCTCATCATGACACTTACTCCCAGACTTTTGGCATTTTACTGCGGAAAGACCATTTCGATCCAGAATATATGCCATTGGCCCTCACAAACACCGATTGCCTCACAAAGATGTGGCACATCCCACCAGAAAGACCATTTCTAGCCCCCAAAAGATGGCATTTACTCCCAGAAACACCAGCTTTCTCACACATTCCTCACTTTCCCCCCCCACATAAGACCTTTTCACCCAGAAATGACAGTTCTCTTAGGAATACCTCCCAATTCCCCCCTAATCTGCTACACCACACTCCGCACTATGACACTTTCTCCCCAAACTAGGACACTTTCTCCCAGAAAGGCCGCTTTTTCCCCCAAAGTACACCGTTGGCTTCCAAAAAGAACACATTCTCCCCAAGAAATACCACCCTTCTCCAATACAATGACATTACCTCCCAGTAATGCTACCTTGGGCCCAAACATTGGACAGCTTCTCCCACAAGTACTACTTTTCCATCCAAAAGAGGACATCTTCTCCCCAAAGAATGCTATTTTCTCCC
>NW_011156512.1:0-439 GCF_000146605.3 Meleagris gallopavo | reverse complement strand
AGAGAACTGGTATTTCTGTTCCAAAATGTCATATTTCATGGAGAAATCTGCTATTTCTGGAAGAAAACGAGATATTGCTTGGGAGAATACAGCAATTTCTGGGTGAAAGAGGCGTATTTTGGGGGGGGGAAACTGCCGTTTCTGAGAGAAGATGTCCTATTTTCGGAGGGAAAACCGGTATTTCTGTGAGAAAATGTGGTATTTCTGGGAGAAAACTGCAATTCCTGGCGGAAAATGTCACATTATTGGGGGAGAATCCTTGTATTTCTGGTAGGAAACGTTGTGTTTTGGGTGAGAAAGCTGGTATTTCTGGGAGATATTGCCATATTGTTGGGGAGACAACTGGTATTTTTGGTAGAAAATGTAATATTTTCAGGAGGAAAGGTGCAATTCCTTGGGAGAAAACGTCATTTTGCGGGAGAAAACTGCCATTTCTGAG
>NW_011156511.1:0-522 GCF_000146605.3 Meleagris gallopavo | reverse complement strand
TGTGACACCGTAGGGGTGACACAGGTGTTCCCACCTTCATGGTGTGACGCGTGTGGGGGTGCCCACAGCACTGGGGTGTGATACGGGGATGCCACCAACTTTGGGGTGTGACACTGCGATGCGGCGTCCCCACTTCCCCGGGAAGTCCTTCAGCTGGTCACCAACTGTGGTGCAACGTCCCCAGGGGGCCTTCTGTCCCCTCCGCATGACGGTGACACCTGACGCTGGCTGGTGGGGGCACAGAGTTCACCACCGTGCGAGTCCCCGTCCTCGTGGCAGACGATGGTGACAGCGCCAGAGGGCTCCGGTGTCACCGGGTCCGGCTGGAGGCAGGTCTGGAGGGTGACAAAGGACAGTGAGAGGCTCAGTGACAGCTCTTCCCTTACCTTCCTTTCCGTTTCCTTTCCTTGGAATGCAACCTGCACACCCCACAACACCTCTGCCACTTCTGCACACCCTTCTGGACCAATCCAAGCACACCCTGGACCCACCTGCGCACCATCTGGGTGCCTCAACCCCTCC
>NW_011156510.1:0-560 GCF_000146605.3 Meleagris gallopavo | reverse complement strand
CAGTGCTGGTAGCTGGCAGCAGCTCAGCACCACACAGCCCTTCACTCACTGACCGCCCTCTTGGTGCACTGGGTGAGAACTAACCAAGAAAATGCAGAACTCACTGGTTGCAATAAAAACTAATTTAATAGGGTAGAAAAGGAAGAGAGAAATCATGATGATGGTCATATGGATGGTTCACAGGCCGGTTCTGTCTGGTTCTTTCACTGATGTGGTGGGGGGACCCGTGAAGCCATGCCCTGGGGAAAAGGGGGAAAAGGGGGGAAAATGGGGAATGGGTAGGGAGATGGGCCTAGGTAAAAACCGGTAGCAACCATCTGAGGAGAAATGGTAATTTACTAAATAAAGATGTCAGAATGCAAAGAAATTCAGTGTTGCACAATGTAATATAACATAGCTGAAAATTTAAGCTAATAAATCAATTACAATCAGAGTGTGTCCAAAACCAAAGTTCTTACTCTAATGCTGAAGTCAAGATGGCTGGGGAGCACACACGTTGCTGGGAGGAGCAGAAAGGGAAAAGAGAGGACTGCTCCTTAACCGCCAACAGTTTTAACTTT
>NW_011156509.1:0-425 GCF_000146605.3 Meleagris gallopavo | reverse complement strand
AAAGAAGGCCTGCAGAAGGCAAGAGGCGGCAGCCAGAGGACAGTACAGAAGTCCTGATGCCTGCTTACATCTGTGCCTCTCCTTGGTGTCTGCTCAAGATCTGCCTTCTTCCTCAGCCTCTCCGCAAGGCTGCGCTTCCGTGGAAGGCCTCTGCCATCAGCCTCTTGCACAGAGAAATCTGGAAACATTTGAAGAGCATCTGACTGGAGGAAGACCTTAGCTCAGTCAACCACCACCTTCACGTCTTCAAGCGTCGTTTCTTAAATTTGCCTTTCCGCTCTGAAATGTTGTGCTTTTCCTCCAGCCAACACAAACTGCACTGCACTTTCCTCTCCTCTCCTCCATCAAACACACCCTTTCATGCAGCCCTATTCAGATGAAGGTACCCAAACTACAGCTCACAGCGTTCGTACCCACACAGGCTT
>NW_011156508.1:0-862 GCF_000146605.3 Meleagris gallopavo | reverse complement strand
GGAGTTGAGTTGCCAGAATGCTGGGAGGTGCTGAGAATAGGAGCATCCACTGGAACATGTTGGTAGCGATCAACTTCTTTGCCTTCCTGGTGACAAGATTCTGTTTTGTGATAGACAGTCCTCTTCCTGTGACTATCTTGCAGACCAAATAAAGCCAAATGCGCTGGTGGGGCTGCCAAGATTGTAGAAGAGACAGTTTTTGTCCCACTGGTTGGCTGTCAGTTGGACTCAACAAGGCAGTTCCTCCACCATCACGTTTAACAAGAGTAGTTTGTTCTTCCCTTCTGGATTGATTCTGCCAGTGCTGAGTTGAGTAGGTTTGGGGGCTGTGGGGATGGGTGATTCAGTCCAGCCGAGTAGGACCTGGGACTTTGGCTTGTCCACTGGGTTTACTTGCACTGAAGCTTATTTCCCTGTAGGAAAGTGATAGCAGCAACCGCTGCTCACACTCTCCTGTTGAGTAAGGTGAGAAGATGCTGTGGGTTCAGAGTGCCTATGTTTTCAATACAGAAGTAAATGCTGCATCCTTCCAAAGCTGCAGCTGTGGGAACTATAGCTGTTCCTGACATCATCCTGTTGCTGTTCTTCTTGTTTTCTCAGGAATATGAAGTGCACAAGTGCCTCAAGCAGCTACTAATGTCACTGCTGCAGGCCTGCAGGTTCTCTCCTATCATCCCAGACCTAGGATTACAAGTGAGTTGCACTTCTGAATCTCCAGGAATCTGTGAGTAGCCAGCTTCCTGGCTTCCCAGTTACGTCCCCTTGCCCAAAGGTCCCTAACGTTTTGGATTATCTGCATTTATTTGATCTAGCGGTGGCAGTTCTGTCCCACTGTACCTCTTAGAGAGTTGCGTACTCTTCT
>NW_011156507.1:0-757 GCF_000146605.3 Meleagris gallopavo | reverse complement strand
GAATGTATTGAAATTCACTTGGGGGAGAGTGATGTAGCAGTGGAGAGCTTATGGGTGAGAATCAAGGGGCAGGCTGGTAAGGGTGACAGTGGCTGTGGGGGGTGTACTACAGGGCCCCCTGATCAGGATGAGGAGGCTGATGAGGCCTTCCAAAAGCAACTGGATGTAGCGTCACGTTCCCAGTCACTGGTGCTTATGAGGGACTTCAATTATCCAGATATTTGCTGGACGACCAACATAGCCAGGCACGCACGGTCCAGACGGTTCTTGCAGTGTGTTGAAGACAACTTTCTGATGCAGGTGGTGGAGGAACCGACGCGGGGAGGGGTGTTACTGTACCTTATTTTCACCAACAGGGATGGACTTGTTAAGGAAGTAAAGGTAGGGGGCAGTTTGGGTTGTAGTGATCATGAGATGGTGGAGTTCAAGATCCTGAGCGGAAGAAGCAAAGCAATAAGTAGGATTGCTACCCTGGACTTTAGGAGAGCCAACTTCGATCTCTTCCGGGACCTACTTGGAGCTATCCCGTGGGCTCGGGTGTTAGAAGGTAAGGGGGCCTCTGAGAGCTGGTCAGCATTTAAACAGCTCTTCTTCCAAGCTCAGGATCGGTGCGTCCCTGTGAACAAGAATCGGGAAAGGTGGCAGGAGACCTCTGTGGATGAGCAAGGAGCTCATGCGCAAGCTCAAGGGAAAGAAGAAGGTCCATGAATGTGGAAACGGGTCTGATCACTTGGGAAGGATATAGGAATGTAGTCAG
>NW_011156506.1:0-850 GCF_000146605.3 Meleagris gallopavo | reverse complement strand
TGTGCGAGTGCATCCAGAGTACAGCCACAAACACGAACCCAAGGATGGAACCCCTGTCCTGTAAGCAAGGAGAGCTGGGCTGTTCAGCCTCCTGGAGAAGTGAAGGCTCCAAGGGAACCTGGTAACAGCCTTTCAATACCTAAAGGAAAGAACAAGGGAAAATGGAGGTGAAATCTAAGGAAAATGTCTTGTACAGTGAGGGTGCTGAGGCAGTGGCACAGGTTGCCAGAGACATGGTGGATGTGCTGGCCCTTTCAAGGTGAGCCTGGCTCAGACTCTGAGCAACTTGATCTAGCTGTGGATGGTCAGCATGGGGAGGTCGGATCACATCGCAAACCTACCTGCATACAAGCAGCGCACCAACATGGGTGCATGATGTTCATACCTGCTGGACAGATCTCACACCACTGACTGGAGGAGCCCAGGCAATCCTTCAACTCCATCAGGCTGCAAAATGAAATCAGAAGAGACGCAGAACATAATTTAAAACACAACAAGGATGCACACAATGCCCTTAAAAAACACCCACCGCATGGATGCAATTAGCACATAGCCCTATTAATGACAGCCATCCAGCTTGAGATCCTCCAGAAAAGCAGAGCTCACAGCTCTGAAAGAAAGCAGGAATCACTCACCCCATTCTAAGGGCTCACCCCACACCCCAAAGGAAGCAGTCTCCAGATTCAGATGCTGCTCTTACACCTAGCAGCCCTTCAGTGCACTTGCCATCCCCCAAAAACAGAAGATCACAGCCCTGAAAGAAAAAAAGAAACCACTTACCCCTTTTCCAAGGACCAATACTCCCCCACACTCTCAAGTGAAGGAAGCAGCTTCCAGGTCCAAATACCTA
>NW_011156505.1:0-423 GCF_000146605.3 Meleagris gallopavo | reverse complement strand
GAGAAAATTGTCCTGTTTCTGGTTGAAAAATGGTATTTGTGGGAGGAAACTGCAGTTCCTGGCAGAAAACGGCTATGTTTTTGGGAGAAAACTGGTATTTGTGGTGGAAAATGTTCGTATTTTTGTGATAAAACTGTCACTTGTTGGAGAAAATACCATATTTTTGGGGAGAAAACTGCCATTTCTGAGAGTTAAATGCCGTATTTCCGGGAGAAAACTGGTATTTCTGGAAGAAAACGCTGATTTTGTTGTGAGAGAACTGGTATTTCTGTTCCAAAATGTCATATTTCATGGAGAAATCTGCTATTTCTGGAAGAAAACGTGATATTTCAGGGGAGAATCCTGCAATTTCTGGGTGAAAATGGCGTATTTTGGGGGGGGAAACTGCCGTTTCTGAGAGAAGATGTCCTATTTTCGGAGGGG
>NW_011156504.1:0-397 GCF_000146605.3 Meleagris gallopavo | reverse complement strand
CTGCAGTGCTGCGTCCAGATGTGGAGTCCTCAGTGCAGGGAGACATGGAGCTGTGCGAGTGCATCCAGAGTACAGCCACAAACACGAACCGAAGGATGGAACCCCTCTCCTGTAAGCAAGGAGAGCTGGGCTGTTCAGCCTCCTGGAGAAGTGAAGGCTCCAAGGGAACCTGGTAACAGCCTTTCAATACCTAAAGGAAAGAACAAGGGAAAATGGTGGTGAAATCTAAGGAAAATGTCTTGTACAGTGAGGGTGCTGAGGCAGTGGCACAGGTTGCCTTTCAAGGTGAGCCTGGCTCAGACTCTGAGCAACTTGATCTAGCTGTGGATGGTCAGCATGGGGGAGTCGGATCACATCGCAAACCTACCTGCATACAAGCAGCGCACCAACATGGGGT
>NW_011156503.1:0-801 GCF_000146605.3 Meleagris gallopavo | reverse complement strand
TTTTTCTTTCAGGGCTGTGATCTTCTCTTTTTGGGGGATGGCAATGCACTGAAGGGCTGCTAGGTGTAAGAGCAGCATCTGAATCTGGAGACTGCTTCCTTTGGGGTGTGGGGTGAGCCCTTAGAATGGGGTGAGTGATTCCTGCTTTCTTTCAGAGCTGTGAGCTCTGCTTTTCTGGAGGATCTCAAGCTGGATGGCTGTAATTAATAGGGCTATGTGCTAATTGCATCCATGCGGTGTTTTTTAAGGGCATTGTGTGCATCCTTGTTGTGTTTTAAATTATGTTCTGCGTCTCTTCTGATTTCATTTTGCAGCCCGATGGAGTTGAAGGATTGCCTGGGCTCCTCCAGTCAGTGGTGTGAGATGTGTCCAGCAGGTAATGAACATCATGCACCCCATGTTGGTGCGCTGCTTGTATGCAGGTAGGTTTGCGATGTGATCCGACTCCCCCATGCTGACCATCCACAGCTAGATCAAGTTGCTCAGAGTCTGAGCCAGGCTCACCTTGAAAGGGCCAGCACATCCACCATGTCTCTGGCAACCTGTGCCACTGCCTCAGCACCCTCACTGTACAAGACATTTTCCTTAGATTTCACCTCCATTTTCCCTTGTTCTTTCCTTTAGGTATTGAAAGGCTGTTACCAGGTTCCCTTGGAGCCTTCACTTCTCCAGGAGGCTGAACAGCCCAGCTCTCCTTGCTTACAGGACAGGGGTTCCATCCTTGGGTTCGTGTTTGTGGCTGTACTCTGGATGCACTCGCACAGCTCCATGTCTCCCTGCACTGAGGACTCCACATCTGGA
>NW_011156502.1:0-515 GCF_000146605.3 Meleagris gallopavo | reverse complement strand
CTGCTGGGCAGACAATGACCAGTCAGCAAAGTGAGGTTCCGGGGCATGCCGGGAAATGCAGATTCCACTTCCTTGCTGTTTCCACAGAGACCAACACATCTCTCCGTGCAGTTGTTACGGCACTTGGGAGCACCGCAGCTCTGCTGCCACCTGTTGGACACAATACAGTCATGAAGGCACTGCCGGTAGCGGATCCGTGCCTCTTGCACAAACCTGTGCTCATGCTCGGAGCACATGGCTGCACTCTGTGCACCATGTTGCTTACCACCAGAGAAGGCTCAGGTACCCAACTACCATTTTTTGCTTCCATCTTGTCTGAGAACTGCTCATTATGCACAGCCCTCATCTTTGGTTTGGTGAGGTGGGGACTGCCATTGCTTTCTCATGGAATGGGAGATCAGGTTCTGGGCCACCTGAGGACCCAAACATCCAGGAGTCTTTGGGGTCCTGACGAGATGAGTCCCCAGAGTTCCGAGGGAATTCACCGCTGCAGTCACCGAGCCACTCTCCATGGT
>NW_011156501.1:0-528 GCF_000146605.3 Meleagris gallopavo | reverse complement strand
TTTTCTCCAAGAAATGCCAGTTTTATCGTATAAATATGACATTTTCTACCACAAATACCCGTTTTCTTCCAAAAGCAAGCCATTTTCTGCCCGGAAGTGCAGTCTCCTCCCACAAATTACCACTTTTTCAACCAGAAACTATGACATTTTCTCCCGGAAATACGCGTTTTCTCCCAAAATATGGTATTTTGCACCAGAAGTACCAGTTTTATTCACGAAGACACAACGTTTTTCACCAGAAATGCCTATTTCATACCCAAACATGACATTTTCTCCCAGAAATACCAGATTTTTGCCCCAAAAACATGATAGTTTGGTCCAGAAATACCAGTTTTATCACCGAAGACACAACGTTTTCGACCAGAAACACCGATTTTCTCCTCAAAAAATTACATTTTCTCCCAGAAATACCAGTTTTCTTCCCCAAAATATGACATTTTCTCTCAGAAATAGTAGATTTCTCCCCAAAAATATGGTACTTTCTACCACAAATACCCGTTTTCTCCCAAAAGTAAGCCACTTTCTGCC
>NW_011156500.1:0-311 GCF_000146605.3 Meleagris gallopavo | reverse complement strand
GTTTACCCATTCCAGGGCCCGGCACAATAGGGTTCCCCAGAGCTCTGAATTGCGCTTCATGGTGCCCAGAAGGCTGCCTATCCTCTTTGTTCTGTGTCTTGCTTGTCTCTGGTCTTGCACTGTTTTCACTATTACATTCTCTTGTCCTCCGTTTTTTGTGTTCCTTGCCCCATTCTCTTGGCCATTCCCCCTGGCTTTGTGTTGCCACATTCATGTCGGCATTCAGTTTTGGCGTTCCCTGCCGTATTGTCTGGGCCGTCATCCTTGGCATTTCCTTCCATGTTCTCTTGGCCCTTGCCTTTGCCTGGGCA
>NW_011156499.1:0-550 GCF_000146605.3 Meleagris gallopavo | reverse complement strand
TGGCCTTCTGGGCTGCAAGTGCACACTACTGGCTTATGTCCAGCTCTTTGTCCACCAGGATCCCCGAGTCCTCCGCAGGGCTGCTCCCAAGGGCTTCTACGCCCAGTTGGTACAAGCATCTGGGTTTCCCCCTCATCAGGGACATCAACAGTGGGGTTGAGTGCACCCTAAGGACACCAAGCTGTGGGGTGCAGTGACACAGCAGAGGGACGGGATGCCATCCACAGAGACCTCAACAGGCTGAGCAGTGGGCACAAATCCAAGTGCAGGGTCAGTAGCTGGGATGAGGGAACAGCCACCACCAAAACATGCTAGGGGATGAAAGGACTGAGCGTAGTCCTGCTCCATAAGGCCTGGGAGTACTGGTGGGTGGGAGCTGGACACAAGCCAGCAATGGGCCCTTCCAGCCCAGAAAGCCAACCGTATCCTAGGCTGCATCCAAAGATGCGCAGTCAGCGGGCGAAGGGAGGAGATCCCCATCCCTCTGCTCTGCGCTGGTCAGGCCTCACCTGCAGTGCTGCGTCCAGATGTGGAGTCCTCAGTGCAGGGA
>NW_011156498.1:0-343 GCF_000146605.3 Meleagris gallopavo | reverse complement strand
GATCTCTCCATCTCCTCTGTGCTGCCTCCTCCAAAATCCTGAAGGACGGAGCTCCCCATGCTGCCAAGCAGCCCCAATACCCTCCCTCTGCTCTCTCCCAGTTCCTCTTTCCAGTTCCTGCCAAACCCTTCACCCTCTGTTCCCCCTCCACGCACACGATGTCTCCAGGTCACTCTCCTGTTACCCCCTCCCTTATCGCAGCCAATTGCCCCTCACTTGGATCTGCTTCAGCCCTCCTCCTTCAGTCCCAGTTCCCTTCCGACACCACCCAACATGGAGTCCCCACATCCCCTCCCTTAGGCACCTCAAATCTCCTCTCTGATGACCCATGACACCCTCTGTT
>NW_011156497.1:0-467 GCF_000146605.3 Meleagris gallopavo | reverse complement strand
TTTTCTCCTCAGCAGGGACTTGACCTGACTGCCTCGACTTGTGAAATACCATGGAGAGTGGCTCGGTGACTGCAGCGGTGAATTCCCTCGGAACTCTGGGACTCATCTCGTCAGGACCCAAAGACTCCTGGCTGTTTGGGTCCTCAGGTGGTCCAGAACCTGATCTGCCATGGCAGTGTGGGATGGGAAGGGGTGTGTGGGACTGAGGAAGCAATGGCAGTCCCCACCTCACCAAAGCAAAGCAAAGATGAGGGCTGTGCATAATGAGCAGTTCTCAGACAAGATGGAAGCAAAAATGGTGTTGGGTAGCTGAGCCTTCTCTGGTGGTAGGCAACATGGTGCACAGAGTGCAGCCATGTGCTCCGAGCAAGGAGCACAGGTTTGTGCAAGAGGCCCGGATGCAGGGCAGTGCCTTCATGACTGTATTGTGTCCAACAGGTGGCAGCAGAGCTGCGGTGCTCCCAAGT
>NW_011156496.1:0-358 GCF_000146605.3 Meleagris gallopavo | reverse complement strand
TGCTTCCTTTGGGGTGTGGGGTGAGCCCTTAGAATGGGGTGGGTGATTCCTGCTTGATTTCAGAGCTGTGAGCTCTGCTTTTCTGGAGGATCTGAAGCTGGATGGCTGTCATTAATAGGGCTATGTGCTAATTGCATCCATGCGGTGGGTGTTTTTTTAGGGCATTGTGTGCATCCTTGTTGTGTTGTAAATTATGTTCTGCGTCTCTTCTGATTTCATTTTGCAGCCTGATGGAGTTGAAGGATTGCCTGGGCTCCTCCAGTCAGTGGTGTGAGATGTGTCCAGCAGGTAATGAACATCATGCACCCCATGTTGGTGCGCTGCTTGTATGCAGGTAGGTTTGCGATGTGATCCGACT
>NW_011156495.1:0-588 GCF_000146605.3 Meleagris gallopavo | reverse complement strand
TAGGGGCAGCATCTGAACCTGGGGAGTGCTTCCTTTGGAGTATGCCTTGTTCTTTGGTTGATGGAGTTGTAGTTGATTTTTTTTTTTTTTATTTTTTTATTTTTTTTCTTCTCCATTGTGGAGCTGCTCTCTCTGTTTTTTAGCAGGGAACCCTGAGCGTCCTTAAGTGCTGGTAGGTATTTGGACCTGGAAGCTGCTTCCTTCACTTGAGAGTGTGGGGGAGTATTGGTCCTTGGAATGGGGTAAGTGGTTTCTTTTTTCTTTCAGGGGCTGTGATCTTCTCTTTTTGGGGGATGGCAAGTGCACTGAAGGGCTGCTAGGTGTAAGAGCAGCAATGTGAATCTGGAGACTGCTTCCTTTGGTGTGTGGGGTGAGCCGTTAGAATGGGGTGAGTGATTCCTGCTTGATTTCAGAGCTGTGAGCTCTGCTTTTCTGGAGGATCTGAAGCTGGATGGCTGTAATTATTAGGGCTATGTGCTAATTGCATCCATGCGGTGGGTGTTTTTTAAGGGCATTGTGTGCATCCTTGTTGTGTTTTAAATTATGTTCTGCGTCTCTTCTGATTTCATTTTGCAGCCTGATGGAGTT
>NW_011156494.1:0-511 GCF_000146605.3 Meleagris gallopavo | reverse complement strand
CATTTTTTCTCTTTTTTTTCTTTTACTAGAAACAAGATAGCAAGGCTCAAAGTTTACAAATATCCTAGAGTATTGGCCGTCCGCCTGGACTTTTCAAGGTCACGCTTTCAGACAGTACTGGAGAAACAGATAAACTTTCCCAATGAAGCTGTCTGAGAGCGGAGAGAGAGATTTGTTCAAAAAGCTAAAAAGCAACTGTTGCCCGCATTCTCCACCAAGAATGTCAACGGTTTACGGGCTGGTTCGGCCCGGTTCCGTGACTAGAAGGGCGGAGGGATCCGCGGATCCGCGCCCCCGGGAAAAAGAAAATAAGGGACCCCGAAATAATTGAAAACAGTGGCAACAATCTGAGGTAAAACAAAGTAATTTACTAAATATGGTATCAACAGAATTTTATAAGGAGAGAGAATGTGAAATTGATAGTGGATCGGCCTTACCACAACGCTGAGATGAGAAGCGCAGGCAGAGAAGCGCAGGCGAGAAGCGCAGGCAGAGAAGCGCAGGCAGAGAA
>NW_011156493.1:0-694 GCF_000146605.3 Meleagris gallopavo | reverse complement strand
GTGCTGCCCGGGGCTTGATCAGCGTCACCTGCAAGGGAGAGAATCCCAGCGGGCAAATGCACTGAAAGTCCCTTCCGTCTGGCACAGCCAGCTCAGCCGTGTGCAGCCACCAGCTTGATTTGCTGGTTGCCCTCTTTTTCAGCTTGTTCCAAAAATACATCTAAATGAAGTACGCGTGTTGTTGTCGTTCACTCTGTTCTAGAGCGCATACGTGGCACCAGACAATTCCTCTTTGCCCAGTCTGGCCCAGACAGGCCAGGAGTCGTAGAACCAGATCATGGAATCCTAGAATGGCCTGGGTTGAAAAGGACCACAGTGACCATCTCGTTCAACCCCCTGCTGTGTGCAGGTCGCCAACCAGCAGACCAGGCTGCCCAGAGCCACATCCAGCCTGGCCTTGAATGCCTGCAGGGAAAGGGCATCCACAACCCCCTTGGGCAACCTGTTCCAGTGCACCACCACCGTCAGAGCGAAAGACTTCCCCCTCATATCTAACCTAAACCTGCCCTGTCTCAGTTTAAAACCATTTCCCCTTGTCCTAGTGCTATCCACCTGAGTCTTCACTCAGTCCAGCCCAGACAGGCCAGGATTCGTGCATCCACGCTCCACAGAAACTGTTTGCAAACCTGTTCCCTTCTCCAAGCACAGCTGTTGGTTCCACACACCGCAGTGCGCTGTGCAATACCTCCTTCCA
>NW_011156492.1:0-352 GCF_000146605.3 Meleagris gallopavo | reverse complement strand
AAATAAAGGCAGAGACATAGTATTCAGAGGTAGGCGTAGTGCATTCTGCATGTAGCCAAGGCGAAGTGCAAACCGCTCCTTTCCGATGCGCGCACAGGAGCCCGCTCACTCGTCGGAGAAAAGCAGCCGGCTGAAGTGGCCCGTTCTCGGCAAGCGAGAAACACGAGACCGCTGCTGACGGCTGAAAAGCGGAGTTCGGGGAGAAACACAATTTCTCGGCCAGCTCCGGCAAAGTCTCCGGAGCGGTTCAGCGCGAATGCCGCTTTTCTGCGCGTGAGAGCGAAGGAGTGCGATTCCGATGCCGACAAGTGCGAATTCAGCCTCCTGCACTACCTGCGAGTGGGGGTTTTTT
>NW_011156491.1:0-379 GCF_000146605.3 Meleagris gallopavo | reverse complement strand
CTGCCCACCCGGGAGTCTGTACTGTCTCACATTAGTAACCCGGCGCGGTTTCGGCAGGCAAATTGGCCCATGTTTCGCATGGCCTCTTAATATTACCTGCACCGCCCGGATCCTAATACATCTCTGTCGGAGTCTGAACTCTCCCACGGGTGTGTGGAGAGCCAGAGCGCATAGAATATCTATGCCCAAGATGTATTTCTGGACTGGGGCAATAGATACCTTATACTCCCGGGGTGGGAGACGCCCAACCCCCAGTTTTTAACCACGTTTGGGTGACAGGAATAGTTTGTCCCCCAAAAACCACCAATCATCACTCTGTTTCCATGAAATTTGTTGGGATCTCCATAAATGATTGATGTTTCTGCTCCAGTGTCCACTA
>NW_011156490.1:0-703 GCF_000146605.3 Meleagris gallopavo | reverse complement strand
TGAAATCCTCACAAACAGAGGGGAATACGCTCAGGAAAGGAAAAAGCAGTTCCAAGAATAGAAACAAAAGGGAAAATAAAACAACACTGGAAAAAAACAATGCATTGCAATGCAGAAGGAGCAGGAAACCAAGGCAGAAACCACAGAAAAACAACATGGAAAACAAACCGAGGAAACCAACATCAACCCATGCAGCAGCAGCAGCCTCTGCAGCAACATGAAAATGCAAAAAAATCAAGGTCATGGCAAAGCACAGATGACCACCGAGTGTGCAGGAGGCCAAAATCTTGGCATCCGTGCCCAGGACGAGGAAAGGGTAGCTACTGGGCATGCTGCTGCCTCCACCACACATGCACCTGCAGGGTCGCCAGCCCAGAAGGAGTCTGTGGCTGCCAGTCGGAACAAACACCTCTCTGGAGGAAGGCAAGCACTGGCAGTCATGCCAAGGAGGAGGGAAGGGTAGCTACCGGGCATGGATCCACCCAGCCAGCAGAGCAAAAGCCTCCAGGCCAGCACAAGGCAAGAGGCAAGGATGCCCACGAGGCGGGGACCCACCTGGGAAACCGAGAAGGAGCTGCAAATGCAGCAAGCACTGCACGAAAGCCGAGAGCTGCCTGCACTTCCAGAAGCCTGGAAAGGAAAAACACAACAGTCAAGGCACAGAGACAGCATCAGGTAAGTGAAGGCAAGGTCAGAGGAATGG
>NW_011156489.1:0-379 GCF_000146605.3 Meleagris gallopavo | reverse complement strand
AGCTGTCGCTCCTCGAACTTGCAAATGCCTTATTAGAGAGGGTTTTCCCTTCCACTCTTTTCCTCTCTGAAAGCAGATGTATAGTAGTGGAAAACCTGACTAGAATGAATTGTGGCTCGAAATAAGGCAGAGACATAGTATTCAGAGGTAGGCGTAGTGCATTCTGCATGTAGCCAAGGCGAAGTGCAAACCGCTCCTTTCCGTATGTGCGCACAGGAGCCCGCTCACTCGTCGGAGAAAAGCAGCCGGCTGAAGTGGCCCGTTCTCGGCAAGCTAGAAACACGAGACCGCTGCTGACGGCTGAAAGGCGGAGTTTGGGGATAAACGCGATTTCTCGGCCAGCTACGGCAAAGTCTCTAGGAGCGGTTCAGCGCGAATG
>NW_011156488.1:0-341 GCF_000146605.3 Meleagris gallopavo | reverse complement strand
TGACCCCTGATGACAGTGAGGAACTGACCTGTGCCAACCAGGAGATCCCACCTCATGGGGGCACCCACCACCCCACAGCCCCAATTACCAACGTTAACGTGGGACCCTACGAGTGCCTCCCTCCAAGATGTCTCATTTTTGGGGTGCACTGTGTGTGAGCGATCCCAATTCCATGTTTTGGGCTCCCTGATGCTCTGTTCCCCTCTCAATGATTACCAGATCTCACCAAATCTAGCCCCCTCAAGTCGTCACCAGAGCCCCCAAATGCTTCCCAATCACACCAAATCCCTAAATGCTCATGTCTAACCACAGCATCCTTTTCTTGCCCTCCAATCCTTCAG
>NW_011156487.1:0-445 GCF_000146605.3 Meleagris gallopavo | reverse complement strand
GGCTGTGCATAATGAGCCGTTCTCAGACAAGATGGAAGCCAAAATGGTGTTGGGTACCTGAGCCTTCTCTGGTGGTAAGCAACATGGTGCACAGAGTGCAGCCATGTGCTCCGAGCAAGGAGCACAGGTTTGTGCAAGAGGCCCGGATGCAGGGCAGTGCCTTCATGACTGTATTGTGTCCAACAGGTGGCAGCATAGCTGCGGTGCTCCCAAGTGCCGTAACAACTGCCCGGAGAGATGTGTTGGTCTCGGTGGAAACAGCAAGGAAGTGGAATCTGCATTTCCCGGCATGCCCCGGAACCTCACTTTGCTGACTGGTCATTGTCTGCCCAGCAGGTAAGGGCGATGCACACCCGCCAGCGTTTACCCATTCCAGAGCCCGGCACAATAGGGTTCCCCCAGAGCTCTGAATTGCGCTTCATGGTGCCCAGAAGGCTGCCTATCC
>NW_011156486.1:0-550 GCF_000146605.3 Meleagris gallopavo | reverse complement strand
TCCTCCATTGTGGAGCTGGTCTCTCTCTTTTTTAGGCAGGGAAGCCTGAGCGTACTTAAGGGCTGGTAGGTATTTGGACCTGGAAGCTGCTCCCTTCACTTGAGAGTGTGGGGGAGTATTGGTCCTTGGAATGGGGTAAGTGGTTCTTTTTTTTTTCAGGGCTGTGATCTTGTCTTTTTGGGGGATCGCAAGTGCGCTGAAGGGCTGCTAGGTGTAAGAGCAGCATCTGAATCTGGAGACTTGCTTCCTTTGGGGTGTGGGGTGAGCCCTTAGAATGGGGTGAGTGATTCCTGCTTGATTTCAGAGCTGTGAGCTCTGCTTTTCTGGAGGATCTCAAGCTGGATGGCTGTAATTAATAGGGCTATGTGCTAATTGCATCCATGCGGTGGGTGTTTTTTAAGGGCATTGTGTGCATCCTTGTTGTGTTGTAAATTATGTTCTGCGTCTCTTCTGATTTCATTTTGCAGCCTGATGGAGTTGAAGGATTGCTGGGCTCCTCAGTCAGTGGTGTGAGATGTGTCCAGCAGGTAATGAACATCATGCACCCATG
>NW_011156485.1:0-660 GCF_000146605.3 Meleagris gallopavo | reverse complement strand
AAGGCATACTCCAAAGGAAGCACTCCCCAGGTTCACATGCTGCCCCTACTCTTCCCAGCCCTTTAATGGGATCAGGGAGGGGTGGAGCCTGGCTCTGCCCCACTCCACAGCCAAACTGCCCCCAGCTGTGCCTACGGCAAGGGCTGGCACCCCGGCCCAGGTGTTGCCACAAAAACAGGAGGGCAAGGGAATGCCCAGGCAAAGGCAAGGGCCAAGAGAACATGGAAGGAAATGCCAAGGATGACGGCCCAGACAATACGGCAGGGAACGCCAAAACTGAATGCCGACATGAATGTGGCAACACAAAGCCAAGGGGTCATTAGGCCAACAGAATGGGGCAAGGAACACAAAAATAGGAGGACAAGAGAATGTAATAGTGAAAACAGTGCAAGACCAGAGACAAGCAAGACACAGAACAAAGAGGATAGGCAGCCTTCTGGGCACCATGAAGCGCAATTCAGAGCTCTGGGGGAACCCTATTGTGCCGGGCTCTGGAATGGGTAAACGCTGGCGGGTGTGCATCGCCCTTACCTGCTGGGCAGACAATGACCAGTCAGCAAAGTGAGGTTCCAGGGCATGCCAGGAAATGCACATTCCACTTCCTTGCTGTTTCCACCGAGACCAACACATCTCTCCGGGCAGTTGTTACGGCACTTGGGA
>NW_011156484.1:0-680 GCF_000146605.3 Meleagris gallopavo | reverse complement strand
CTAAAGATACGATAAAACGAAAATTAAAAGGGGAAAAATCGATAAGAATAAAACACGAGGAATGAATGAATGAATGAAAATGAATGAATGTAATGAATGAATGAATGAATGAATGAATGAATGAATAAATAAATTAAATGAGCGAGCGAGCGAGCGAGCGAGCCGATAAATAAGCAAGCAAATAAATAAATAAATAACAACAATAAGTAACAATAAAAACAACATTTTAAAAACAAAGAGACAAATACGCGGGCACGTAAATAAATAAAAAATAAAAAATTGAAATGAACAAATAACGAAATTATAAACAAACAGACAAACACGTGGACGCATAAACGAAAATGATAAAGAAATAAATGAAAATAAATAAAATAACGAAAAAGTTAAAAATAAAAATAAAAAACGATTAAAATGCAGGAAGAAATAAAGAAATAATAAGAATTTTAGAAATACAAACGAATAAATAAATAAATAGACAAATACGTGGACGCGTATTTATTAAAAATAATAAAGAAATGAAAATAAAAAATAAAAAATAAATAAAAAAAATAAAATAAAAATAAAATAACATAAAACAATAAATAAAAACAAAAAATATAAAATAATTAATAATTAAAAAAATAAAAAAAAATAAAAAAGACACGCCGTCACGACCACCCGCGCCTCCCGAGCCCACCGAC
>NW_011156483.1:0-478 GCF_000146605.3 Meleagris gallopavo | reverse complement strand
CAGATATCTGGCTGTCTGTTTCCTTTAGTACCTTTCTGTAGACGTACTCGATATATACTTGACTAGCCCTTTCAAGGGTTAGGTCTGGGTTAACTAACGAGCCCCCACAATTCTGCACTTACATTTCCCATTCCTCCATGATCTTGTCAGCTCTAGTCAAACACCCTCTTGTACTCTACAAACAGAAGAACTGTAGCCATCAATACGTGGACTGTGGTTCACTACTTGGACTGTAAGCTGGCGGCAATGCCTCCAGGATTGATAGTTGAAAAGGCATTAATTTCCTACATACCCAGCAGATACGTCAAGTTGTGGAAGGTTTAGAACATTCTGAAGTGTTCTTGCTGGATTTTGGAACCACTTCCGTTCTATCTGAGCATTTTCTGTGGCATTTCTTGTTTCATGTCATATGTGACAGAATTGTGAACTCACGGTCTTTTGAATTTGTTTTACTGTTTCTTGGAAAACAGTGTGAATA
>NW_011156482.1:0-695 GCF_000146605.3 Meleagris gallopavo | reverse complement strand
AGAACAAGGGTGAATTATTTCTAGCCCGATGGGCCCATGAGACCTCAGGCCATCAAGGGAGAGATGCGACATATAAGTGGGCTAGAGACCGAGGGGTGGATTTAACTATGGATGCTATTGCGCAAATCATTCACGACTGTGACACGTGTGCCACAATTAAACAAGCCAAGAGAATGAAACCTCTCTGGGAGGAAGGGCGATGGCAAAAGTACAAATATGGGGAGGCATGGCAGGTTGATTATATCACCTTGCCACGATCTCGTAATGGTAAGCGTTATGTGCTCACCATGGTGGAGGCAACAACTGGGTGGCTTGAAACCTATGCAGTACCCCACGCTACCGCCCAAAATACCATACTAGGTCTTGAGACACAAGTCCTGTGGCGACATGGTACCCCAGAAAGAATTGAGTCAGATAATGGGACTCATTTTAAAAATTCTCTTGTAGGTACCTGGGCTAAAGGTCATGGTATTGAGTGGATTTACCATATTCCCTACCATGCACCGGCCTCAGGTAAGATTGAACGATACAATGGGTTGTTAAAAACTATGCTGAAAGCAATGGGAGGCGGTACATTTAAGCACTGGGAGAAGCATTTGGCAGAAGCCACCTGGTTAGTCAATACCAGAGGATCTATCAATCGTGGTGGTCCAACCCAGTCCAGCTCCCTACATACCGTAGAGGGAGATAAAGTC
>NW_011156481.1:0-323 GCF_000146605.3 Meleagris gallopavo | reverse complement strand
GTGGCCTTCGCAGAACACGCTGCCTTTGTGCTGCTGGCTCCTGACGGCTCTTCTTCATCACCTTCTGGGCACAGCACAACAGCTTTTCTGGTACAAATCTGGCCCTACATACCTCCCTCCACCCCAAAATGAAGTCTGACGTAGAGCTGTGGCGCACAGATTGGATGCTGACAAAAGCACTCAAGGAGCAGAATAGGGGAAGAGCGCATACAGACAAGACAGAAAGAAAGAAGAACAGGAGAGAAGAAGAAGAAGAAAAGGATGCAGGTAAGAAAGAAGTGCAGAAGATGAAAAAGTGCTATAGAGAAAACGGTTGGATACAG
>NW_011156480.1:0-517 GCF_000146605.3 Meleagris gallopavo | reverse complement strand
GTATTTTTTGGGGAAAAACTCCACTTTCTAGGACAAAAAGACCTATTTTCGGAGGGAAAACTGGTATTTCTGTGAGAAAATGTGGTATTTCTGGCAGAAAACTGCAATTCCTGGCAGAAAATGTCCTATTCTTGGGGGAGAATCCTGGTATTTCTGGTAGGAAACGTGTTTTGGGTGAGAAAACTGGTATTTCTGGAACAAAATGTAGCATTTCAGGGAGAAAGCTGGTATTTCTGGGTGAAAATGTGATATTTCTGGGTAGAATATTGCAATTTCTGGGTGAAAATGGCGTATTTTTTGGGGAAAATCTCCACTTTTCTTGGAGAAAATGACCTATTTTCGGATGGAAAACTGGTATTTCTGTGAGAAAATGTGGTATTTCTGGCCGAAAACTGCAATTCCTGGCAGAAAATGTCCTATTTTTTGGGGGAGAATCCTGGTATTCCTGTAAGAAATGTGGTATTCTGCCGAAAACTTGCAATTCCTGGCAGAAATGTCCTATTTTGGGGGAGAATCC
>NW_011156479.1:0-339 GCF_000146605.3 Meleagris gallopavo | reverse complement strand
TCTGGGACTCATCTCGTCAGGACCCAAGGACTCCTGGATGTTTGGGTCCTCAGGTGGTCCAGAACCTGATCTCCCATGGCAGGTGTGGGGATGGGAAGGGGTGTGTGGGACTGAGGAAGCAATGGCAGTCCCCACCTCACCAAAGCAAAGATGAGGGCTGTGCATAATGAGCAGTTATCAGACAAGATGGAAGCAAAAATGGTGTTGGGTTCCTGAGCCTTCTCTGGTGGTAAGCAACATGGTGCACAGAGTGCAGCCATGTGCTCTGAGCAAGGAGCACAGGTTTGTGCAAGAGGCCCGGATGCAGGGCAGTGCCTTCATGACTGTATTGTGTCCAAC
>NW_011156478.1:0-819 GCF_000146605.3 Meleagris gallopavo | reverse complement strand
GAAGGAATGCAGAGAAACGACGTGAAAGGAGAGAAGAGAAGAGAAGGCGTGCTTTTAGAACAGATGAAAGTAATGCAAAGGCGTGGTCTAGGAAAGAAAAAGAAACCACGAAAAAGGAAAGGAAACAGGAGAAGGCAAAGCCAAAGGAGCAGTAAACAAATGCGAAGAGGAAAAGAAAAATAGCAAAGTAATGCAGGAAAAAAGTACAAAGAGAAAGCAAAGGTGTAGACTGCAAGAATATGGCCAAGGAAAGAATTCAAAGAAACACAGGGAGACAATAAAAAAGCCAACAAAATCTAAGGAGAGTACGTGGGAAAAGAAAGAAAGAAAGAAAACGAATGGGAATAAAAGAGAAGCAGCAAATTGAAAGTAGGAAAAGCAAAGCAAAGCAAGAAAACCAAAAGCCAAGGAATAGAAAGAACAACAGGAAAAAACAAAACAAAACAAAACAAAAGCAGCCCAAAGAAAACAAACAAACAAACAAACATGAAATAAGCATTGGAGAGCAAAGCAAAAGGAGCAGTAAAGAAATCAAAGGAGGCCGGCATGGGGACAAGGAAGGGGACACAGAAGGAAAGGAAGAGAAAGATGTAAAGGATTAATGCAGCAGAACACAAAGCTATGCAAGGAAAACTAATTTGAAAAAAGGAGGGATGAAAAAGAAACAGAACCAACAAAAAGGGAAAAAAAACAAACAATAAAACAAAGGAGCAGGAAAGGAAAATGTAAAGGGGGAAAAAAAGTAACAAAAAACTAGGAAGGCAAAGCAAAGAAATACCAAGAAAGAGCAAAGACATAGAATGCAACATGATGGCAAAA
>NW_011156477.1:0-354 GCF_000146605.3 Meleagris gallopavo | reverse complement strand
ATCTCGTGTCTCAGTGACCAGTCTGCCAGCCCCCACCACGCCCCCCGACCCGGCCCCAAAGGCCCGCTGCCTCTCTGTCCCCCCACGCACACAGATGGCCCCGCTGGGCACCGGCACCGCTGTCCCACCAGCGGATTCGTCGCCCGGCCCGCAATGAGTCTGTCAGCACCGCGTGTTATTTCGAGAGTGCCGGCCCGGGCGCCCCGGTGGTTTTCCATAGGAGGAAGAAATGTTTCCCCGAGGAGGGCCCTGGCACACACTGCCCCGAGGAGCGGCGCACGCTGATGTGTGGAATCAGACTCTGTGACCACAAAAGCAGTTACAAAAGCAGGTGTGTTTAATCAGGGCTGCGAC
>NW_011156476.1:0-507 GCF_000146605.3 Meleagris gallopavo | reverse complement strand
TTGGCTGACTCCTGACCCCACTGCAGGTGCTGGCACCACACCACCTGACTGCAGTGGCTTTGTCAACGCGGCCATGCTGGCAGAATGAGACTCAAATGGCCATGGAAACCAATTCCAGACTAGCCATCTGGTGAGCAGGGCTGTGCAGGGGAGGGCAGCATGGGGAAGAGGAGCAGGAGGCTGCTTCTCAGGTGTTTCCCATCTGCCTTGCAGATGGACAGCCCAACACAAAATGGTAACAGATGATCCCGAGGCCCTGAGGGCAATTAGAATATCTGGAGTTCCTTTCCTCCAAAAAAGATAAGTCAGTCCCAAAATGGAGCCTGTCTTGCTCCAAAAAATCCATGAAATCACCCGTGTTCTTCACACAAAGCTTTTCCACTGCTTGGCCTGACTCCTGACCCACTGCAGGTGCTGGCACCACACGACTTGACTGCAGTGGCTTTGTCAACACGGCCATGCTGGCAGAATGAGACTCAAGTGGGCATGGAAACAAATTCCAGACCA
>NW_011156475.1:0-422 GCF_000146605.3 Meleagris gallopavo | reverse complement strand
TTTTTTAGGTCTGACATGAAGGCGGGGGCCCGGCAGCAATTTTGCAGGTGAGGAATGCCTTTTCATCATCCCACTGAAACATGGGGATGGAATCTCAACAAGAACCCATTTTCCCTGGATACAGCCATTCAGAAGGGCACCGCTGGAGCTGGAAACTCCTCCCCAGCCCAGCTTTTCTGCTGAGACACCTCCCAGCAACCACCCAGCACCAAACCCAGCTCACCTGGTCACTGCTCAGCCTAAGCTGTGCCCAGCTCACACACACGCCGCAGCGGTGCTTCCAGTGGGCTCTCACAAGGTAATCTCTCGAGAAAAGCACAGAGCTCAGTCTCCGTGTGCAACACGCTCACCAGAGCACCAGCTCTGCTCACCAGCTGTGGGACAAACGCCTCCAGCCCACCAACGATTGTGAGTGCAGTGAG
>NW_011156474.1:0-659 GCF_000146605.3 Meleagris gallopavo | reverse complement strand
CTGGATGGCTGTAATTAATAGGGCTATGTGCTAATTGCATCCATGCGGTGGGTGTTTTTTAAGGGCATTGTGTGCATCCTTGTTGTGTTTAAATGATGTTCTGCGTCTCTTCTGATTTCATTTTGCAGCCTGATGGAGTTGAAGGATTGCCTGGGCTCCTCCAGTCAGTGGTGTGAGATGTGTCCAGCAGGTAATGAACATCATGCACCCCATGTTGGTGCGCTGCTTGTATGCAGGTAGGTTTGCGATGTGATCCGCCTCCCCCATGCTGACCATCCACAGCTAGATCAAGTTGCTCAGAGTCTGAGCCAGGCTCACCTTGAAAGGGCCAGCACATCCACCATGTCTCTGGCAACCTGTGCCACTGCCTCAGCACCCTCACTGTACAAGACATTTTCCTTAGATTTCACCTCCATTTTCCCTTGTTCTTTCATTTAGGTATTGAAAGGCTGTTACCAGGTTCCCTTGGAGCCTTCACTTCTCCAGGAGGCTGAACAGCCCAGCTCTCCTTGCTTACAGGAGAGGGGTTCCATCCTTGGGTTCGTGTTTGTGGCTGTACTCTGGATGCACTCGCACAGCTCCATGTCTCCCTGCACTGAGGACTCCACATCTGGACGCAGCACTGCAGGTGAGGCCTGACCAGCGCAGAGCAGAGGGAG
>NW_011156473.1:0-641 GCF_000146605.3 Meleagris gallopavo | reverse complement strand
GAAGAACCCGGGAGATTTCATGGATTTTTTTGGAGCAAGACAGGCTCCATTTTGGGACTGACTTATCTTTTTTATTGACGAAAGGAACACCAGTTGTTCCTATTGCCCTCAGGGCCTCAGGATCATCTGTTACCATTTGTGTTAGGCAGTCCATCTGCAAGGCAGATGGGAAACACCTGAGAAGCAGCCTCCTGCTCCTCTTCCCCATGCTGCTGTACCCTGCACAGCCCTGCTCACCGGATGACTGGTCTGGAATTGGTTTCCATGGCCATTTGAGTCTCATTCTGCCTGCATGGCCGCGTAGACAAAGCCACTGCAGTCAGGTGGTGTGGTGCCAGCACCTGCAGTGGGGTCAGGAGTCAGCCAAGCAGTGGAAAAGCTTTGGGCGAAGAACACGGGAGATTTCACGGATTTTTTTGGAGCAAGACAGGCTCCATTCTGGGACTGACTTATCTTTTTTATTGACGAAAGGAACACCAGTTGTTCCTATTACCCTCATGCGCTCGGGATCATCTGTTCCCATTTGTGTTGGGCAGTCCATCTGCAAGGCAGATGGGAAACACCTGAGAAGCAGCCTCCTGCTCCACTTCCCCATGCTGCCTCCCCTGCACAGCCCTGCTCACCGGATGGCTGGTCTGGAA
>NW_011156472.1:0-732 GCF_000146605.3 Meleagris gallopavo | reverse complement strand
GTATTGTCTGGGCCGTCATCCTTGGCATTTCCTTCCATGTTCTCTTGGCCCTTGCCTTTGCCTGGGCATTCCCTTGCCCTCCTGTTTTTGTGGAACCTGCACCTGGGCGGGGTGCAGCCCTGCGAGCACAGCTGGGGGCAGTTTGGCTGTGGAGTGGGGCAGAGCCAGGCTCCACCCCTCCCTGATCCCATGTAAGGGCTGGGAAGAGTAGGGGCAGCATGTGAACCTGGGGAGTGCTTCCTTTGGAGTATGCCTTGTTCTTTGGTGATGGAGTGAGTGTATTTTTTTTTATTTTTTTTTCTTCCTCCATTGTGGAGCTGCTCTCTCTGTTTTTTAGCAGGGAACCCTGAGCGTCCTTAAGGGCTGGTAGGTATTTGGAGCTGGAAGCTGCTTCCTTCACTTGAGAGTGTGGGGGAGTATTGGTCCTTGGAATGGGGTAAGTGGTTTCTTGTTTTCTTTCAGGGCTGTGATCTTGTCTTTTTGGGGGATGGCAAGTGCACTGAAGGGCTGCTAGGTGTAAGAGCAGCATGTGAATCTGGAGACTGCTTCCTTTGGGGTGTGGGGTGAGCCCTTAGAATGGGGTGAGTGATTCCTGCTTGATTTCAGAGCTGTGAGCTCTGCTTTTCTGGAGGATCTGAAGCTGGATGGCTGTAATGAATAGGGCTATGTGCTAATTGCATCCATGCGGTGGGTGTTTTAAGGGCATTGTGTGCATCCTTGTTGTGTTTAAAT
>NW_011156471.1:0-579 GCF_000146605.3 Meleagris gallopavo | reverse complement strand
CATCGGAATCGCACTCCTTCGCTCTCACGCGTAGAAAGCGGCATTCGCGCTGAACCGCTCCGGAGACTTTGCCGTAGCTGGCCGAGAAATCGCGTTTCTCCCCGAACGCCGCTTTCAGCCGTCAGCAGCGGTCTCGTGTCTCTCGCTTGCCGAGAACGGGCCACTTCAGCCGGCTGCTTTTCTCCGACGAGTGAGCGGGCTCCTGTGCGCACATCGCAAAGGAGCGGTTTGCACTTCGCCTTGGCTAAATGCAGAATGCACTACGCCTACCTCTGAATACTATGTCTCTGTCTTTATTTCGAGCCACAATTCATGCTAGTGAGGTTTTCCACTGCTACACATCTGCATTCAAGAGAGGAAAAGAGTGGAAGGGAAAACCCTCTCTAATAAGGCATTTGCAAGTTCGAGGAGCGACAGCTGTAGTGCTCTCAGGGAGAGCGTTTCAGAAAGTGGGGAGAGATCCTTTCAGGACTGCGGAGAAAAAACCCCCACTCGCAGGTAGTGCAGGACGCTGAATTCGCAGCTGTCGGCATCGGAATCCCACTTCTTCGCTTTCACGCGTAGAAAGCGGCATTCGCG
>NW_011156470.1:0-377 GCF_000146605.3 Meleagris gallopavo | reverse complement strand
CTTTCAGTACCTAAAGGTAGCCTACAAACAAGAGGGGAATCAACTCTTTGAAAGGGTAGATAACTGTAGGACGAGGGGAAATGGTTTTAAGTTGAGGGAGGGAAGATTTAGGTTGGATGTCAGGGGGAAGTTCTTTACAGAGAGAGTGGTGAGGTGCTGGAACAGACTGCCCAGAGAGGTTGTGGATGCCCCGTCCACCCCTGGAGGTGTTCAAAGCCAGATTGGATGGGGCCCTGAGCAGCCTGGCCTAGTATTAAATGGGGAGGTTTGTGGCCCTGCCTGTGGCAGGGGGGGTTGGAGATTCATGATCCTTGAGGTCCCTTCCAACCCTGTGATTCTGTGATTCTGTGATTCTATGAATACATAAATATTTTATT
>NW_011156469.1:0-369 GCF_000146605.3 Meleagris gallopavo | reverse complement strand
GGTTCGTGTTGTTGGCTGTACTCTGGATGCACTCGCACAGCTCCATGTCTCCCCTGCACTGAGGACTCCGCATCTGGATGCAGCACTGCAGCTGAGGCCTCACCAGCGCAGAGCAGAGGGATGGGGATCTCTCCCTTCGCCCGCTGACTGCGCATCTTTGGATGCAGCCCAGGATACGGTTGGTTTTCTGGGCAGGAAGGGCCCACTGCTGGCTTGTGTCCAGCTCCCACCCACCAGTACTCCCAGGCCTTATGGAGCAGGACTACGCTCGGTCCTTTCATCCCCTAGCATGTTTTGGTGGTGGCTGTTCCCTCATCCCAGCTACTGACCCTGCACTTGGATTTGTGGCCACTGCTCAGCCTGTTGAGG
>NW_011156468.1:0-682 GCF_000146605.3 Meleagris gallopavo | reverse complement strand
CATCCTTCAAAAGGCAATGGGACCAGGAGGCTGCATTTCTATACACCACCTCCACGTGTCCTTGAGAACTCCACAACTCCAGCAGAAGATGTTATCATATTTAAAGATCTGTTGCCTTACCCCTAAAGCAAATTTGTCCATCATCCTTATTGCAACTTTGTCACCACTAAGAAGATGCCGTCCGAGTTCTACCTTTGCAAAACCACCTAAAATTCAGAACAAAAAAGCTTCCAGTTGAGTGTGAATTCTTCTCTAATACAATGTTACAGGGAAAGGAGAGTACCTAGCATACATTGTGTGTAATGTTTTAATTAGAGGAGGAGGTAATCAGCATAATCAATTCCCAACTGGTTTCAAAATTCAATTTCAAGTTTATGCACATGAAACCTGACTTAGGGATCTTAGAAGAGCAACTCATCTAGTCTCAGATAAAGAGAGTGCTGAGTCAGACTGTTAGGCATGCTGTTTTTGTACAAAGATCACGCTTACCCGTTCCAATTGTTTCATGTAATTCAGAGTACTTGAGAATTTCCTGGTAGTCGCTGACAGACATCCTGGATTCTGCAAGACCTTCAGATCCTCCAAGCACCTGCAGTGAGGAAGAGCAGCAGTGTTCACATCCCACTTAGGACACACTCTCACCTAAGCAGAAGGGGCAGCTCCAGCACTGCCCATCTCCTCA
>NW_011156467.1:0-369 GCF_000146605.3 Meleagris gallopavo | reverse complement strand
CGATCTTGGTGGAGCTGGTGGTTTGTTCAAACCAGAAGAGCCAGTTGGAGGTCTGGCTCTTGGACTTAACCGGACGCTGCTCTTCGGGAAGGACCTGGTTGTGGTTGCCGTCCTCGATGTCGGTTGGGCAGGCGGTTACTCCAAACCAGCAGAGCCAGGTGGTGGTCTGGCTTTTGGTTACAACCGGGCGCTGCTCCTTGTGAAGGACATGGTTTTCTTTCCCATCCTCCATGTTGGTGGAGCAGGTGGTTATTCCAAACCAGCAGAGCCAGGTGGAGGTCTTGCTCTTGGTCTGAACCGGGATCTGCTCCTCATGAAGGACCTGGTCTTTCTTGCGTCCTCCACCGTGGTGGAGCAGGTGGTTAGGCC
>NW_011156466.1:0-779 GCF_000146605.3 Meleagris gallopavo | reverse complement strand
AAAATCGCCAGATTTCACCCCAAAGTTCCCCCCTACCCGCGTGCGCTCCGTCAGCAGCGCCGCAACACCAGAACCACCCCAAAAACCCCCAAAATCCCCCAAAAATGCCCCAAAACCCACAAAAATGACTCAAAATCCCACAAAAACGACCCAAATTACCCCAAAATGACCCAAAATCCCCAAAATTCGCCCCAAAATGACCCAAAATCCCATAAAAATCCACCCAAAATCCCATTCGAAAAGACCACAAGATGTCCCCAAAAACGCCCCCAACTCCTCCCAAAAATGCCCCAAAATCACCCAAAATTCCCCCAAAAAGCCCCAAAACCCCACAAAAACGACCCCAAATCCCCCAAATCCACAAAAAGGCCCCAAAAAGCCCCAAAATCGCCAGATTTCACCCCAAATTTCCCCCCTACCCGCGTGCGCTCCGTCAGCAGCGCCGCCCGCGAGCTGCGCCCCAGTAAATCTTCAGCCTCGTCCTTCTCCTCCTCTTCCTCCTCCTCGTCCTCATTCTGGGGGGAAAAAAACAGTTTTGGGCAAAGAAAAACCCCCAAAATTGACATTTTTGGGGCCCCCGGAACCGAAATCCCAATTTTTGGCCCCGATTTGGGCGGCTCTTAAAGGGGAATCGCCCCGATTCGAGGGGATGCCGAGGTCAGGTGGGGAGTAAAAAAGAGGCATTTTTTGACCCAAAAAATGCATTTTTTGACCCGAAATGGGGAAAAATTGAGTCGAAAAGGGGAAATTTTCAACCAGTTTGGACCAAAAAGGGGAAA
>NW_011156465.1:0-345 GCF_000146605.3 Meleagris gallopavo | reverse complement strand
TACTAATAATAAGTGAAATGGTGAGCAGTACATTCACGGAGATTAATAACGTGATCAGGTGAGCATTGAAAATCCGCATAAAGAATTCAAAGGAGAGGCTGGAAACCTGCTTAAAAATCCCCAACCCTGTAAAATTAGCAGCTCCCTCTGGAATGGTATGCCACATAATATGCAGATGCCACATAGTTATTTCCATCCATGTTTTCAATTGGCTATATATACCTATTACTCCATAGAGCAAAGTGGTGAACTTAATTAAGGCCCAGTATGTTTTTAGCATTAAGAAAGAAGAGACAGTGGCATGCAGCCCCTTAAAAGGCAGTTTCAGTAGAGAAAGCATTTTTT
>NW_011156464.1:0-836 GCF_000146605.3 Meleagris gallopavo | reverse complement strand
AGGATACAGTTGGCCTTCTGGGCTGCAAGTGCACACTACTGGCTTATGTCCAGCTCTTGTCCACCAGGATCCCCGAGCCTCCGCAGGGCTGCTCCCAAGGGCTTCTACGCCCAGTTGGTACAAGCATCTGGGTTTCCCCTTCATCAGGGACATCAACAGTGGGGTTGAGTGCACCCTAAGGACACCAAGCTGTGGGCTGCAGTGACACAGCAGAGGGACGGGATGCCATCCACAGAGACCTCAACAAGCTGAGCAGTGGGCACAAATCCAAGTGCAGGGTCAGTAGCTGGGATGAGGGAACAGCCACCACCAAAACATGCTAGGGGATGAAAGGACTGAGCGTAGTCCTGCTCCATAAGGCCTGGGAGTACTGGTGGGTGGGAGCCGGACACAAGCCAGCAGTGGGCCCTTCCAGCCCAGAAAGCCAACCGTATCCTGGGCTGCATCCAAAGATGCGCAGTCAGCGGGCCAAGGGAGGAGATCCCCATCCCTCTGCTCTGCGCTGGTCAGGCCTCACCTGCAGTGCTGCGTCCAGATGTGGAGTCCTCAGTGCAGGGAGACATGGAGCTGTGCGAGTGCATCCAGAGTACAGCCACTAACACGAACCCAAGGATGGAACCCCTCTCCTGTAAGCAAGGAGAGCTGGGCTGTTCAGCCGCCTAGGAGAAGTGAAGGCTCCAAGGGAACCTGCTAACAGCCTTTCAATACCTCAAGGAAAGAACAAGGGAAAATGGAGGTGAAATCTAAGGAAAATGTCTTGTACAGTGAGGGTGCTGAGGCAGTGGCACAGGTTGCCAGAGACATGGTGGATGTGCTGGCCCTTTCAAGGTGAGCCT
>NW_011156463.1:0-439 GCF_000146605.3 Meleagris gallopavo | reverse complement strand
GCAGGAGCGCACCTATGGACACAGCATGACAACTTTTATACCCTTTTCCTCTCCCCTTACCTCCCCCTTCTCCCCCGTCTCCCCACTTGCTGGGTACTCCGGGTTCACAATCTTATCAGAGGATTTAATTGGATCGTTATCTGGTGTTCAGTGCTCTTCTTGTCCTATTGATAAGGTGGTTTGCTTGGAATTCCTGTTAAACAAAGAGTACGGAGGGGAGGGGAGATGTCCGATCTTCTCCAGGCATTCCCCGTATCATGTAGTGAATTGTCCTTTTAAATTGGCAGAATACTGTTGCAATGTGTGACATATATTCTCAATGTTGGCTATACATATATACATACATATTACTTTAACTTATAGAACTCTAATAAAGTAGTAAGGCCCCTGAAAATGAACTATAAAACAAAAACCCCAAACGGTAAAGACCATGAAGTTA
>NW_011156462.1:0-732 GCF_000146605.3 Meleagris gallopavo | reverse complement strand
GGACACTTTCTCCCAGAAAGGCCGCTTTTTCCCCCCAAAGTACACCGTTGGCTTCCAAAAAGAACACATTCTCCCCAAGAAATACCACCCTTCTCCAATACAATGACATTACCTCCCAGTAATGCTACCTTGGGCCCAAACTTTGGACAGCTTCTCCCACAAATACTCCTTTTCCATCCAAAAGAGGACATCTTCTCCCCAAAGAATGCTATTTTCTCCCGGAAACAAAGCAGCTTTCTCACAAATGGGTGGCATTTTCCAACCAACTATGCTACTCTCTCCCAGAAAGAGCACTTTTCTGACAAGTACCTTCCCTTTTCTCTCAAAAATACTGCTAGACACTCCTCAAGAGGACATTTTCTCCCATCTACACCCCGTTTTCTCCCCAAAGGACCCCTTTTCACACCAAAAATGCCACACTTGCCCTCCAAGAGAAGTCAGTCTTTCCCACAATTGTCCACTTTTCTCCCACGTACTTGTCATTTTCTCCCAGAAATACCACATTTCACTTGGAAATTGGGCCTGTGCTTCCAAAAGATGGTATTTCTCCCAGGCATACCTGTTTCTTCAAACTACCGCACGTTTCTCCCAAGAAGACTAGATGACAAGACCAAATAGGACACTTGCAGCCAAGAATAGGACATCTTCTCCCACTAATACCACTTGTCTCCCAAGGATAGGACATTTTCCCTAAATGCTATGGCAGTTCTGCTAAGAAATACTCCTTTCCTT
>NW_011156461.1:0-469 GCF_000146605.3 Meleagris gallopavo | reverse complement strand
GGGGTATGACATCACATGTGGTGTGTGACGTCACATGGGGTGTGTGACGTCCTTTTAGGGGTGTGTGACGTCATTTTGGGGGTATTGCGTCACATGGGGGTTGTGACGTCACATGGGATGTGTGACGTCATTTTCGGGGTGTGTGACGTCATTTGGGGGGCATTGCGTCACATGGGGGTAGTGACGTCACATGGGGTGTGTGACGTCATTTTGGTTGTGAGACGTCTCTCGGAGGTTGTGACGTCACGTAGGGTGTGTGACGTCATTTTTGGGGAATGACATCACATGTGGTGGTGTGACGTCACATGGGGTGTGTGACGTCATTATGGGGGTGTGTGACGTCATCTTGGGGGTTCGTGACCGTCACATAGGGTGTGTGTCGACATTTTGGGGGTATTGGACATCACATGTGGTTGGTTTGACGTCACATGGGGGTGTGTGACGTCATTTTAGGGGGTGTGTGACGTCA
>NW_011156460.1:0-655 GCF_000146605.3 Meleagris gallopavo | reverse complement strand
TTGAAAACTTTCTGGGATGTCTTCCCACATCATTCACCAGGACTGTTCATATTATAGACTATTTATTCAATCAGTTTTAAAACCATGCATTGTAATTATTGGCAATACTTCTTTCCTGTGGAGCTCAAGCCCTCATGAGTGACAGGGATGGGGGGCTGCAAGGGGATTCTGGTGCTAAGCTGAAAATCTATCCAGACAAATCTGTCCTCCTGATCTAAAAATATAGGCTAAAGGAAACAAGACGTATATTCATCATTACACTGACTACACTAGAGTGTGCTTTGGTGCACACGTGCATCTAGAGGCATCGCTAAGAATTTTGATTGCTCCAACCAATCCTTCAGCAACTCAGTAATTCAAGATACCTAACAAAGATTGAGGCTCACTGGGCCATGGGCAAAGCAGGGAGCACATAGGAGGAAACAGGAGTTCAACTCCAGCTCTTCTACACAAAAGACAGGGCGTGCTGAACCAGCACCACGGGAGGAGTTACGACACAGCTGAACAGCTTACAGAGACCTGAGAGTGCCAAAGGACGGTGCCAGGGTAACTCTCACCATTCCTTTGCAGGGGTCTTACGGATGCTTCGGATGCTGATTCCCACCGCCTCTGTCATTTGTAGGAGTCCAGGCGACAAATGCTCATTTTGTCTGGG
>NW_011156459.1:0-547 GCF_000146605.3 Meleagris gallopavo | reverse complement strand
GGAGTGACATTGGCTATCCTCCAGTCTTCAGGGACCTCCCCTGTTGTCCAAGACCTCTCAAAAATGATGGAGAGCGGTTCGGCAATGACCTCCGCCAGCTCCCTCAGCACACGTGGATGCACCCCATCAGGTCCCATGGACTTGTGGACCTTAGTACTGCCTAGGCGCTCACGCACGTCCTCTTTCCTGACTAAAGGGAAGTCTCCCATTCCCCAGACCCTCTCCCTAACCTCCAGGGTGTGGGATTCCTGCAGGGGAGCCTTTTCACTGAAGACAGAAGTAAAGAAGGCATTCAGTATCTCTGCCTTCTCAGCATCCCCCGTTACGAGGACCCCCCCTCACTTAGTAAGGGGCCCACATTCTCCCTAGTTTTCCTTTTTGCTATTAACATACTTGAAGAAGCCTTTTTTATTATCCTTTATCACTTTAGCCAGATTCAATTCCAGACGGGCTTTTAGCCTTCCTCGTCGCATCCCTGCAGGCCCTGACTACATTCCTATATTCTTCCCAAGTGATCAGACCCTTTTTCCACATTTCATGGACCTTC
>NW_011156458.1:0-606 GCF_000146605.3 Meleagris gallopavo | reverse complement strand
TAGTGGGCAGAGCTTTGGGGACTGTGGCCATTTGCAGTCGAAGTTTTGCTGTTTTGCAAAGTGGGGTTCAGAATGGCAGCTGATGATGAATGGGAGCCGCTCGAAAGACAGGTTTCCACGGTTAGCTGAGGGCATTGAGCTGCTTTAGCATGCAGTCTCTGCTCTTACTCAGCCAACAGCAATTCTCAAGGGGAATTCTGAGAACAGTAGGCTAAGCAATCATCTCAAGCCATCACCTTCTTCCATTGGGAGGAAGTTTTTCACCCAGAGGGTGGTGAGGCACTGGAACAGGTTGCCCAAGGAGGTTGTGGATGCCCCGTCCCTGGTGGCATTCAAGGCCAGGCTGGATGTGGCTCTGGGCAGCCTGAAAAACGGCGCGGCCGCTCCCAGCCCGTCCTGCCATGGCGGCGCGGCTTCCCCCGCAGCTCCCCACCAGCCGCCGGTCCGAGCCGGAGTACCGAGGTAAGGCTGCTACCAGGAGCAGAGCTGGGCCCGGCTTCCTGCCGCCCTGCGTGCCCTCAGCTCTGGGTGAGGGGGGGAACTCGGGGAGAAGCATAGGAGTTGCGCTGCCGTCAGGAGTTCGTTCGTTGTGCTTTGTGCGTTTCT
>NW_011156457.1:0-734 GCF_000146605.3 Meleagris gallopavo | reverse complement strand
CAATGAGTCTGTCAGCACCGCGTGTTATTCGAGAGTGGCCGGCCCCGGGGCGCCCCGGTGGGTTTCCATAGGAGGAAGAAATGTTCCCGAGGAGGGCCCTGGCACACACTGCCCCCGAGGAGCGGCGCGCGCTGATGTGTGGAATCAGACTCTGTGACCACAAAGCAGTTATAAAAGCAGGTGTGTTTAATCAGGGCTGCGACTCCGGGTGCAAGGGGGGAGAGCTGCTCCTAACTCGCACAGCGTCAGGAAGAAGTGCTGCAGCGAGAGGCCGAACTGATACGTGATCAGTAGTTCCAGGAGTTGGGATCCACGTTCCTTACGTTCCGAGAACCCAGCAGCACGCGGCCCCCCTCGCGCGTGCGCGGTGAGCGGTGAGGGTCTCCTCCTGGTGGCCGTGGGATGCAGAATCCTCATCTTCCCCGCGGAGGCTCGCAGTCTTTCTCCCTGTTCGCTTCTGACCCTGCGGGAAGGGGCACGCCCCCCCAGCCCCGTTTCAGCTCGCCCTGCGGACATCGAATCGCCTCGCTGCCAGGCGTCCTCGGGCTGTTCTCCAACCCTTCTGTTTGCGGCCTTCAGCCCCTCCTTATCCCAGACCCGGAGTCTGCCATCCCTTATTTCTGTCATTCTTGCTCCTACAAGCTGTCTCTAACTCCTCCCTCTCCCCCCATCCTTAGTCCCCTGCGAAGCCCTTTCCTCGCGTTTTACTACGGGGCCCTTCTCGCCCTTCAGCA
>NW_011156456.1:0-585 GCF_000146605.3 Meleagris gallopavo | reverse complement strand
CCAGAAATATCACATTTTCACCCAGAAATACCAGCTTTCTCCCTGAAATGTTACATTTTGTTCCAGAAATACCAGTTTTCTCACCCAAAACACGTTTCCTACCAGGAAATACAAGGATTCTCCCCCAAGAATGTGACGTTTCTGCCAGGAATTGCAGTTTTCTCCCAGAAATATCACATTTTCTCACAGAAATACCGGTTTTCCCTCCGAAAATTGGACATCCTCTCTCAGAAACGGCAGTTCCCCCCCCAAAATACGCCATTTTCACCCAGAAATTGCAGGATTCTCCCCTGAAATATCACGTTTTCTTCCAGAAATAGCAGATTTCTCCATGAAATATGACATTTTGGAACAGAAATACCAGTTCTCTCACAACAAAATCAGCGTTTTCTACCAGAAATACCAGTTTTCTCCCGGAAATGTGCTACTTAACTCTCAGAAATGGCAGTTTTCTCCCAAAATATGGTATTTTCTCCAACAAGTGACAGTTTTATCACAAAATACGACATTTTCCACCACAAATACCAGTTTTCTCCCAAAAACATGCCGTTTTCTGCCAGGAACTGCAGTTTCCTCCCACAAATA
>NW_011156455.1:0-492 GCF_000146605.3 Meleagris gallopavo | reverse complement strand
GCACTCCTCAAGAGGACATTTGCTCCCATCTACACCCCGTTTTCTCCCCAAAGGAACCCCTTTTCACACCAAAAATACCACACTTGCCCTCCAAGAGAAGTCAGTCTTTCCCACAATTGTCCACTTTTCTCCCACGTACTTGTCATTTTCTCCCAGAAATACCACATTTCACTTGGAAATTGGGCCTGTGCTTCCAAAAAGATGATATTTTCTCCCAGGCATACCTGTTTTCTTCAAACTACCGCACGTTTTCTCCCAAAAAGACTAGATGACAAGACCAAATAGGACACTTGCAACCAAGAATAGGACATCTTCTCCCACTAATACCACTTGTCTCCCAAGGATAGGACATTTTCCCTAAATGCTATGGCAGTTTTGCTAAGAAATACTCCTTTCTTCCCTAAATGGGACATATGCACCCACAAATCCCACGACTCCGAGAAATTCCTCCCAGTTCCTCCCAGTTACACTCATTACATTCCTCATCATGAC
>NW_011156454.1:0-772 GCF_000146605.3 Meleagris gallopavo | reverse complement strand
TAGGAAACTAATACAGACAAACAAGAAAGGAAAAAGTACAGCAGCAGAATTTGAACATTCCTAGGAAAAAACTAGGAAACTAATACAGACAAAGAAGAAAGGAAAAAGTACAGCAGCAGAGCCTGGCCTCAGCTTGTCTTCACTGTTAAACAACATAACAAGAAAGGAAGGAAGAGGCAGCCACTGGAGGGAGGGACAGGAAAGTTGGTTACCATCCCCTCCTCTTGCTTAGCCAAGCTCTTCAGTGAGCTGCTGGGCCAGCATAACACCTTCCCACCCTTGCAGCTCCACTCAGAGCTTGCTAAGACTTGGAGTACTGCTAGACCTTTTCCCAGGAGATATCATTTCTTCCAGGACTCCTCAACTTTTTGAGCAGATTCCATTTAACATACTACAAAGCCAGTGAAATGGACCTGCATGACGAACAGACCGAGTGCTTTTAGTCTCACGAGCCCATTTCCTGCAGCAGCCAGCATCACACTCACTCCAAGTAAGTCATCGTCAACCAGCAGGAGCCCCTCAAAGCCACTCGTGTGGTCCAGTACCACTGTAGAAGGCCAAGACGGCCCTCTGTTAACAGATCTGAAACAAAGAGTTGCAAATAACCTGCTAGGAAGAGATTTAAAGGTAGCTCTGAAGCGTCGCCAGACAGACTACAATGGCAACTGAATTCTGCTGCAGTGGGGGAACACTCAAACAGTGTTACACACGTCAGACCACAAGAACTTCAGGAAAGTTCTTGATTCCATGAGATTTAAAAGGAAGCTTGCAC
>NW_011156453.1:0-309 GCF_000146605.3 Meleagris gallopavo | reverse complement strand
AATGCCTCCTATTTTATAATGCTGGCCACAGCGTCACAGGTGGACACAGCAGAGGTTGAACCTTCCTGCCAGCACTCAGTTCATTTTGTAGCCAGGCGACAGATGGCAGCAGAGGCCAGGATGACAGCACAGCACCTGACGTGGAGGTGCACACGGAGCACAGGGCTGTCACTGAACTCCTCCGCACTGAACAGAGCATTTATGAAGACCAACACGTGGATGTGAGCGCAGTGAGGCTTCAGCAGTGGCAACAGTGATGCAAAAGACAAACCACCCAAACAGCCAGATTGTTTTTCTTTTTAAACAAGC
>NW_011156452.1:0-604 GCF_000146605.3 Meleagris gallopavo | reverse complement strand
GGTGTTTGTGGAAACTGAAAAACTGTATGGTTTGATTTGTGGGTTTTGAAGGGAGTGGGACAAACTGTTTTGATGGCATATGAAAGTGTAATTGTTAATGTTATGTTTTGTAATTATGAAAATTTGGAAAGTGAAAAAGGTTTCAGAAAGACACAGGCTGAGGAAGGCAGAGATGAGCAAGGTGTAACAGGGATGTCAGGACCCAGAAGAGAGGAGAGAGATCTGGAAAACTGATTGAGGAACAGAGATAGCAAGGAAATTGGAAAGAACAATAGCAGCTGTTACTGTTGCACTAGAACGCACTAGAACAGGGCCGGAGAACCCAGAGATCCCCTTAAGGAAGAAGTAGGGGGGCCTGGTAGGGTCAGTGCAGTACACTGGCATACACATTCATTCTTTTTCAAGGTCTCATAGATATGTGCTCATGGCCCTTTCTGCAACTCCTAAAGAGGGAATTAAGCACCTGTCAAATGAATGAAAACTACTAGGTCTTTCGTGGATTAAGGACTTCTCTCTTGACTTTGGAGGTACTTGGCCTGTATTACCCCAATTAACTGATTTGTTACTATCATCTTTGGTATTACCATTCCTAAGGGTACAAGTT
>NW_011156451.1:0-518 GCF_000146605.3 Meleagris gallopavo | reverse complement strand
ATCATATTTTGGGAGAAAGCTACTATTTCTCGGAGAAAACGTCATATTTCTGGTTGAAAAACGGTATTGATGGGAGAAAACGCCCTATTTCTGGTTGAAAAATGGTATTTGTGGGAGGAAACTGCAGTTCCTGGCAGAAAATGGCATATTTTTGGGGGAAAGCGGCTATTTGCGGTATAAAATGTCGTATATTTGCGATAAAACTGGCATTTCTTGGAGAAAATATCATATTTTTGGGGAAAAATCTACTATTTCTTGGAAAAGGTGTCATATTTAAGGGAAGAAATCTGGTATTTCTGGAGAAAATGTCATGTTTGGGGATAAAATAGGTATTTCTAGTGAAAAACGTAGAGTCTTTGGTGATAAAACTGGAATTTCTGGGGCAGAATATCATATTTTGGGAGAAAGCTACTATTTCTCGGAGAAAACGTCCCTAATTTCCCTGGTTGAAAACGGTACTTTCGTGGAGAAACTGTATTCTTGTAGAAAAAATGGTATTTGTGGGAGGAAACTGCAGT
>NW_011156450.1:0-370 GCF_000146605.3 Meleagris gallopavo | reverse complement strand
AGATAGGGCGATATGAGGTCGATATGGGGTGATATGGGGTCAATATGGGGTCACTATGAGGTCAATATGGGGTCAATATGGGGTCCATATGGGGCAACACGGGGCGATATGGGGTTGCTATGGGGTGACATGGGGCGATATGGGGTTGATATGGGGCGCTATGGGGTCAGTACGGGGCGCTATGGGGTGGATGTGGGTCTCTCTGAGGTCTCTCTGGATCCCCATGCTGTTCCCAGATCTCGCAGCAGGGGCGCTCTTGGGCCGTTTGGGGCAGCGCTGCTGGCGTCATCACGGGACGGAAGCGTCCGTGTGTGGCACCCGAGGGGCGGGCTCCGGTGAGGGGCGGCCCTCATTGGGTGGTGTTTGCCCC
>NW_011156449.1:0-759 GCF_000146605.3 Meleagris gallopavo | reverse complement strand
TCCAACAGGTGGCAGCAGAGCTGCGGTGCTCCCAAGTGCCGTAACAACTGCACGGAGAGATGTGTTGGTCTCTGTGGAAACAGCAAGGAAGTGGAATGTGCATTTCCCGGCATGCCCCGGAACCTCACTTTGCTGACTGGTCATTGTCTGCCCAGCAGGTAAGGGCGATGCACACCCGCCAGCGTTTACCCATTCCAGAGCCCGGCACAATAGGGTTCCCCCAGAGCTCTGAATTGCGCTTCATGGTGCCCAGAAGGCTGCCTATCCTCTTTGTTCTGTGTCTTGCTTGTCTCTGGTCTTGCACTGTTTTCACTATTACATTCTCTTGTCCTCCTATTTTTGTGTTCCTTGCCCCATTCTCTTGGCCTAATCGACCCTTGGCTTTGTGTTGCCACATTCATGTCGGCATTCAGTTTTTGGCGTTCCCTGCCGTATTGTCTGGGCCGTCATCCTTGGCATTTCCTTCCATGTTCTCTTGGCCCTTGCCTTTGCCTGGGCATTCCCTTGCCCTCCTGTTTTTGTGGCAACACCTGGGCGGGGTGCAGCCCTGCGAGCACAGCTGGGGGCAGTTTGGCTGTGGAGTGGGGCAGAGCCAGGCTCCACCCCTCCCTGATCCCATTTAAGGGCTGGGAAGAGTAGGGGCAGCATCTGAACCTGGGGAGTGCTTCCTTTGGAGTATGCCTTGTTCTTTGGTGATGGAGTGAGTTTTGTGGTTTTTCTTCCTCCATTGTGGAGCTGCTCTCTCTCTTTCTTAGCAGG
>NW_011156448.1:0-497 GCF_000146605.3 Meleagris gallopavo | reverse complement strand
GAAATACCAGTTCTCTCACAACAAAAAAATCAGCGTTTTCTCCCAGAAATACCAGCTTTCTCCCAGAAATAGGACGTTTTGTACCAGAAAATGCCAGTTTTCTCTCCAAAAACTCAGCGTTTCCTAACAGAAATACCAGTTTTTGCCCGCAAGTAGGCCATTTTCTCTCAGAAATGGCAGTTTTCTCCCCCAACATGACGTTTTCTCCCAGGAATTGCACCTTTCTTCCTGAAATATTACATTTTCTCACCAAAAATACCAGTTGTCTCCCCAACAATATGGCAATACTCTCCCCCAGAAATACCACGTCGTTTCTCACCCAAACACAACGTTTTCCTACCAGAAATACCAGGATTCTCCCCCAAAATAGGACATTTTCTGCCAGGAATTGCAGTTTCGGCCAGAAATACCACATTTCTCACAGAAATACCAGTTTCCCTCCGAAAGTAGGTCATTTTGTCCTAGAAAGTGGAGTTTTCCCCAAAAATACGCCATTT
>NW_011156447.1:0-364 GCF_000146605.3 Meleagris gallopavo | reverse complement strand
ATCCCCTCATCAAGGTCATTGATGAAGATGTTGAACAAGACTGGACCCAGCACAGACCCCTGGGGGACACCACTAGTTACAGGTCTCCAGCCAGACTTTGCACCACCAACGATGACCCTCTGTGCTCTGCCAGTCAGCCAGTTCTCAACCCACCTCACTGTCCACTCGTCTATCCCACACTCCCTCAGCTTTGTTATAAGGATGTCGTGGGAGACAGTATCAAATGCCTTTCTAAAATCAAGGTAGACTACATCTACCGCTCTTCCCCCATCCACCCAGCATATGACAGCATCATAGAAGGCCATCAGGTTGGTTGAGCACGACCTCCCCTTGGTGAACCCATGCTGACTACTCCTGATAACCT
>NW_011156446.1:0-866 GCF_000146605.3 Meleagris gallopavo | reverse complement strand
CCTGCACTACCTCCGTAGGGAGGTTTTCTCCGCAGGCCAGAAAGGATCGCTCCCCACTTTCTGTCACGCTCTCTCTCCCTGGGAGCGAAACAAATGTCGCTCCCCGAACTTCCAACAGCCTTATTAGAGAGGGTTTTGCTCTCCACTCTTTTCCTCCGAGCATGCACAAGCGTAGCCATGGAGAACAACACCAAAAAAGAATTGCCGCTCGAAATGAAGGCAGAGACGTCGTATTCACAGCTAGGCCTAGTGCATTCTGCATGTACCCGAGGCGAAGTGCAAACCGCTCCTCTCCGACGTGCGGACACGAGACCGCTCGCGCGTCGGAGAAAAGCAGCAGGCACAAGTCGCCCGTTCTCGGCAAGTGAGAAACACGAGAGCGCTGCTGACGGCTGAAAGCGGCACTCGGGGAGAAGCGCGATTTCTCGACCAGCGTCGGCAAACTCTCCGGAGCGGTTCAGTGCGAGTGCCGCTTTCTACGCATGAGAGCGAAGCAGTGCAATTCCGATGCCGAGAACGTGCGAATTCAGCCTCCTGCACTACCTCCGTAGGGAGGTTTTTTCTCCGCAGGCCAGAAAGGATCGCTCCCCACTTTCTGTCACGCTCTCTCTCCCTGGGAGCGCAACAAATGTCGCTCCCCGAACTTCCAACAGCCTTATTAGAGAGGGTTTTGCTCTCCACTCTTTTCCTCCGAGCATGCACAAGCGTAGCCATGGAGAACAACACCAAAAAAGAATTGCCGCTCGAAATGAAGGCAGACACGTCGTATTCACAGCTAGGCCTAGTGCATTCTGCATGTACCCGAGGCGAAGTGCAAACCGCTCCTCTCCGACGTGCGGACACGAGACCGCTCGCGCGTCGGAGAA
>NW_011156445.1:0-400 GCF_000146605.3 Meleagris gallopavo | reverse complement strand
GCGTCCGCACGTCGGAGAGGAGCGGTTTGCACTTCGCCTTGGGTACATGCAGAATGCACCAGGCCTAGCTGTGAATACGACGTCTCTGCCTTCATTTCGAGCGGCAATTCTTTTTTGGTGTTGTTCTCCATGGCTACGCTTGTGCATGCTCGGAGGAAAAGAGTGGAGAGCAAAACCCTCTCTAATAAGGCTGTTGGAAGTTCGGGGAGCGACATTTGTTTCGCTCCCAGGGAGAGAGAGCGTGACAGAAAGTGGGGAGCGATCCTTTCTGGCCTGCGGAGAAAAACTCCTACGGAGGTAGTGCAGGAGGCTGAATTCGCACGTTCTCGGCATCGGAATTGCATTGCTTCGCTCTCATGCGTAGAAAGCGGCACTCGCGCTGAACCGCTCCGGAGAGTTT
>NW_011156444.1:0-364 GCF_000146605.3 Meleagris gallopavo | reverse complement strand
AAAATATGGTATTTTCTCCAACAAGTGACAGTTTTATCACAAAAATACGACATTTTCCACCACAAATACCAGTTTTCTCCCAAATACATGCCGTTCTCTGCCAGGAACTGCAGTTTCCTCCCACAAATACCATTTTTCAACCAGAAACAGGACATTTTCTCCCAGAAATACCAGCTTTCTCCAAGAAATAGGACGTTTTGTACCAGAAATGCCAGTTTTCTCACCAAAAACTCAGCGTTTCCTAACAGAAATACCAGTTTTGCCCAAAAGTAGGCCATTTTCTCTCAGAAATGGCAGTTTTCTCCCCCAACATGACGTTTTCTCCCAGGAATTGCACCTTTCTTCCTGAAATATTACATTTCTC
>NW_011156443.1:0-444 GCF_000146605.3 Meleagris gallopavo | reverse complement strand
GGTGAATTCCCTCGGAACTCTGGGACTCATCTCGTCAGGACCCAAAGACTCCTGGCTGTTTGGGTCCTCAGGTGGTCCAGAACCTGATCTGCCATGGCAGTGTGGGATGGAAGGGGTGTGTGGGGACTGAGGAAGCAATGGCAGTCCCCACCTCACCAAAGCAAAGCGAAGATGAGGGCTGTGCATAATGAGCAGTTCTCAGACAAGATGGAAGCAAAAATGGTGTTGGGTAGCTGAGCCTTCTCTGGTGGTAAGCAACATGGTGCACAGAGTGCAGCCATGTGCTCCGAGCAAGGAGCACAGGTTTGTGCAAGAGGCCCGGATGCAGGGCAGTGCCTTCATGACTGTATTGTGTCCAACAGGTGGCAGCAGAGCTGCGGTGCTCCCAAGTGCCGTAACAACTGCACGGAGAGATGTGTTGGTCTCGGTGGAAACAGCAAGGAA
>NW_011156442.1:0-404 GCF_000146605.3 Meleagris gallopavo | reverse complement strand
AGGACAACTCCTCACTTTCTGAAACGCTCTCCCTGAGAGCACTACATCTGTCGTTCCTCCAACTTCCAGGTGTCTTATTACAGAGTGTTTTCCCTTTCACACTTTTCCTCTCTGAAAGCAGATTTGTAGCAGTAGAAACCTCAGTTAATGAATTGACGCACGAAATAAAGACAGAGACATAGTATTCAGAGGTAGGCGCAGTGCATTCTGCATGTAGCCAAGGCGAAGTGCAAACCGCTCCTTTCCGATGCGCGCACAGGAGCCCGCTCACTCGTCGGAGAAAAGCAGCCGGCTGAAGTTGCCCGTTCTCGGCAAGCAAGAAACACGAGACCGCTGCTGACAGCTCAAAGCGGCGTTCGGTGAAAAGCGCGTTTTCCCAGCCAGCTCCGGCAAAGTCTCCGGAG
>NW_011156441.1:0-428 GCF_000146605.3 Meleagris gallopavo | reverse complement strand
TTTCCCTTCCACTCTTTTCCTCTCTGAATGCAGATGTGTAGCAGTGGAAAACCTGACTAGCATGAATTGTGGCTCGAAATAAAGGCAGAGACATAGTATTCAGAGGTAGGCGTAGTGCATTCTGCATGTAGCCAATGCGAAGTGTAAAACCGCTCCTTTCCGATGTGCGGAGAGTAACCCGATCACTCGTCGGAGCAAAGCAGCCGGCTGAAGTGGCCCGTTCTCGGCAAGCGAGAAATACGAGACCGCTGCTGACGGCTGAAAGCGAGTTCGGGGAGAAACGCGATTTCTCGGCCAGCTACGGCAAAGTCTCCGGAGCGGTTCAGCGCGAATGCCGCTTTCTACGCGTGAGAGCGAAGGAGTGCGATTCCGATGCCGACAAGTGCGAATTCAGCCTCCTGCACTACCTGCGAGTGGGGGGTTTTCTC
>NW_011156440.1:0-852 GCF_000146605.3 Meleagris gallopavo | reverse complement strand
CCTTTTCCCCCCACATAAGACCTTTTCACCCAGAAATGACAGTTCTCTTAGGAATACCTCCCAATTCCCCCTAATCTGCTACACCACACTCCGCACTATGACACTTTTCTCCCCAAACTAGGACATTTTCTCCCAGAAAGGACGCTTTTTCCCCCCAAAGTACACCGTTGGCTTCCAAAAAGAACACATTCTCCCCAAGAAATACCACCCTTCTCCAATACAATGACATTACCTCCCAGTAATGCTACCTTGGGCCCAAACATTGGACAGCTTCTCCCACAAGTACTACTTTTCCATCCAAAAGAGGACATCTTCTCCCCAAAGAATGCTATTTCCTCCCGGAAACAAAGCAGCTTTCTCACAAATGGGTGGCATTTTCCAACCAACTATGCTACTCTCTCCCAGAAAGAGCACTTTTCTGACAAGTACCTTCCTTTTCTCTCAAAAATACTGCTGGACACTCCTCAACAGGACATTTCCTCCCATCTACACCCCGTTTTCTCCCCAAAAGGACCCTTTTCACACCAAAAATACCACACTTGCCCTCCAAGAGAAGTCAGTCTTTCCCACAGTTGCCCACTTTTCTCCCACGTACTTGTCATTTTCTCCCAGAAATACCACATTTCACTTGGAAATTGGGCCTGTGCTTCCAAAAAGATGATATTTTCTCCCAGGCATACCTGTTTTCTTCAACCAACTCACGTTTTCTCCCAAAAAGACTAGATGACAAGACCAAATTGGACACTTGCAACCAAGAATAGGACATCTTCTCCCACAAATACCACTTGTCTCCCAAGGATAGGACATTTTCCCTAAATGCTATGGCAGTTCTGCTAAGAAATACTCCTTTCC
>NW_011156439.1:8865-9593 GCF_000146605.3 Meleagris gallopavo | reverse complement strand
GAGAGTACAGCGCATGACTTCACTATCAACTTCACACGGCTAAGAAAGGCTGGCACTCCACTCTGACACAGAAGCAAGCTTAGTTACAAATCTGGTGAATGCCCTCCATCTATTCATATGCGCTGCTTCTTCAGTCTGTTCAGTTTTATACTTAACAGCCCCAGCTGCACTGAACTGCATATGAGAATTTAAACCTTAGATGTTATTTTAAGAATGTCTGTCTCACCCTGTAAGACATCGTAAGAACAATTAGAAAAGAGAAACAAGCATGAAGGGCAATGTGATGTGCACGTGTCTGCTGATAGAGATGACCAAAGCAGATTAACCTCAAGTTTCTTATTCCTGCAGTGATCAGTCAAAATCATTCACACCAGTCATTAGCCACGCCAGCTGTGTTCTAGAACAAGTGGAGATTGATAACCAATGGGAGCCACCAAGCAGAGCCTTTATATAGCAGTGAAATGCCACACATTTCCAAAGAGCTTAGTCAGCGGTTCAATTCTACTTACACAAAAATACACGTTGGAAAAGCAGAGCTCAAGTCTTCTCCTTGGACAGCTGAACTCTCACCCATCATGAGCAGAGGGTGAGAAATCTTACTCAAAATCCACAACCACAAACGACGCTTCCATGCTGATTGCATTGCATGCCACAGAACGGCCAAAACTCCATCAGCCGAGTACTGGCAGAAAATGAGAGCACACATTTTTAGCATTTCATCATGAATT
>NW_011156439.1:0-378 GCF_000146605.3 Meleagris gallopavo | reverse complement strand
CCTTTAGTGCAGCTGCGAGCACGGTGAGGCAAAGCACTCCAGTACCAGCCTGAGGATAGCAGGCAGTGATGGGGATGTGCAGAGATCCTAGATCCTGGAAAAGTTGCAGAGGATACGGAGTGCATTCTGAAGAGGAGTTCAGAATACCAGCCGTCCAGTGGGTGCTGCAGTTGGCCGATGGAGTTTTGTTGTTGTTGTTTTTGTAGCTCCCTGGAGTATCCCTGAAGGTAAGAGGGATTCCAGAAAGCTGCAGCAGTACTGCGTGCTAGCTACTTGCTGCCTTTGGAACAGGGGGTGCATTGTATCCTTTTCTTTGAGTGCCCTTGTAATACTAAGAAGCTTTTATGTAGGTAGTGTAACGGTCCTTATTCTAATGCA
>NW_011156438.1:0-403 GCF_000146605.3 Meleagris gallopavo | reverse complement strand
CTCACGCTCTCTGCTCACATGCGGTTGTGGCAGTTGAGGAAGGGTTCAGCTTTTCGCTGCCCGCTGATTTCTACTCCACGAGCAGCCTGGGTGCCAGCCAGCTGCCCACCTCTCCAGCTTTGCAACTTTCGACCCAGGTCTGGGTGCCACGGCGCCAGCTGAGCCCCTTCCAGTCGCTGCAGGTCCCTAAGGAAGAGCGAGATGACAACACACGATGGGAATGTTTCTCCTTTACAGCTGTGCCTAGAAGCAGTGCCTTGCCAAAGGCTCAGCACAATCTGCTCCATAAGCCTCCTATGGGGCTATCCCAAAGGAAAGGGCTTCAGATCTTCCCGTCCCCTTCCAGCCCCTTCCCTTCTGCAGACAGTTCCGCACACGGTTCCTTTCTGGACTGGCACGGTGC
>NW_011156437.1:0-371 GCF_000146605.3 Meleagris gallopavo | reverse complement strand
CTGGTTGAAAAACGGTAATTGATGGGAGAAAACGTCCAATTTCTGGTTGAAAAATGGTATTTGTGGGAGGAAACTGCAGTTCCTGGCAGAAAAAGGCGATATTTTTGGGTAGGAAAGACAGCTATTTGCGGTATAAAAATGTCGTATATTTGCGATAAAACTGGCATTTCTTGGAGAAAATATCATATTTTTGGGGAAAAATCTACTATTTCTTGGAAAAAGGTGTCATTTTTAAGGGAAGAAATCTGGTATTTCTGGAGAAAATGTCATGTTTGGGGATAAAATAGGTATTTCTGGTGAAAAACGTAGTCTTCGGTGATAAAACTGGAATTTCTGGAGCAAAATATCATATTTGGGAGAAAGCTACTATT
>NW_011156436.1:0-453 GCF_000146605.3 Meleagris gallopavo | reverse complement strand
AGGAGCGGTTTGCACTTCGCCTTGGCTACATGCAGAATGCACTACGCCTACCTCTGAATACTATGTCTCTGCCTTTATTTCGAACCACAATTCGTCCCAGTGAGGTATGACACTGCTAGACATCTGCATTCAAAGAGGAAAAGAGTGGAAGAGAAAACCCTCTCCAATAAGGCATTTTCTAGTTCGAGGAGAGACAGATGTAATGCTCTAAGGGAGCACGTGACAAAAAAGTGGGGAGTGATCCTTTCAGGACTGCGGAGAAAAAAACCCCACTTCGCAGGTAGTGCAGGAGGCTGAATTCGCACTTGTCGGCATCGGAATCGCACTCCTTCGCTCTCATGCCCTGAAAGCGGCATTCGCGCTGAAACGCTCCGGACACTTTGCCGTAGCTGGCCGAGAAATCGCGTTTCTCCCGAACGCCGCTTTCAGCCGTCAGCAGCAGTCTCGTGTTTC
>NW_011156435.1:0-642 GCF_000146605.3 Meleagris gallopavo | reverse complement strand
TCAGACGAGATGGAAGCAAAAATAGTTTTTGGGTACCTGAGCCTCTCTGGTGGTAAGCAACATGGTGCACAGAGTGCAGCCATGTGCTCCGAGCAAGGAGCACAGGGTTGTGCAAGAGGTACGGATGCAGGGCAGTGCCTTCATGACTGTATTGTGTCCAACAGGTGGCAGCAGAGCTGCGGTGCTCCCAAGTGCCGTAACAACTGCCCGGAGAGATGTGTTGGTCTCTGTGGAAACAGCAAGGAAGTGGAATGTGCATTTCCCGGCATGCCCCGGAACCTCACTTTGCTGACTGGTCATTGTCTACCCAGCAGGTAAGGGCGATGCACACCCGCCAGCGTTTACCCATTCCAGAGCCCGGCACAATAGGGTTCCCCCAGAGCTCTGAATTGCGCTTCATGGTGCCCACAGAAGGCTGCCTATCCTCTTTGTTCTGTGTCTTGCTTGTCTCTGGTCTTGCACTGTTTTCACTATTACATTCTCTTGTCCTCCTATTTTTGTGTTCCTTGCCCCATTCTCTTGGCCATTCCCCTTGGCTTTGTGTTGCCACATTCATGTCGGCATTCAGTTTTGGCGTTCCCTGCCGTATTGTCTGGGCCGTCATCCTTGGCATTTCCTTCCATGTTCTCTTGGCCCTTGCCT
>NW_011156434.1:0-511 GCF_000146605.3 Meleagris gallopavo | reverse complement strand
AGCCCGGCACAATAGGGTTCCCCCAGAGCTCTGAATTGCGCTTCATGGTGCCCAGAAGGCTGCCTATCCTCTTTGTTCTGTGTCTTGCTTGTCTCTGGTCTTGCACTGTTTTCACTATTACATTCTCTTGTCCTCCGATTTTGTGTTCCTTGCCCCATTCTGTTGGCCTAATGACCACTTGGCTTTGTGTTGCCACATTCATGTCGGCATTCAGTTTTGGCGTTCCCTGCCGTATTGTCTGGGCCGTCATCCTTGGCATTTCCTTCCATGTTCTCTTGGCCCTTGCCTTTGCCTGGGCATTCCCTTGCCCTCCTGTTTTTGTGGCAACACCTGGGGCGGGGTGCAGCCCTGCGAGCACAGCTGGGGGCAGTTTGGCTGTGGAGTGGGGCAGAGCCAGGCTCCACCCCTCCCTGATCCCATGTAAGGGCTGGGAAGAGTAGGGGCAGCATCTGAACCTGGGGAGTGCTTCCTTTGGAGTATGCCTTGTTCTTGGTGATGGAGTGAGTTGTTA
>NW_011156433.1:0-681 GCF_000146605.3 Meleagris gallopavo | reverse complement strand
ACAAGATGGAAGCAAAAATGGTGTTGGGTAGCTGAGCCTTCTCTGGTGGTAAGCAACATGGTGCACAGAGTGCAGCCATGTGCTCCGAGCAAGGAGACACAGGTTTGTGCAAGAGGCCCGGATGCAGGGCAGTGCCTTCATGACTGTATTGTGTCCAACAGGTGGCAGCAGAGCTGCGGTGCTCCCAAGTGCCGTAACAACTGCCCGGAGAGATGTGTTGGTCTCTGTGGAAACAGCAAGGAAGTGGAATGTGCATTTCCCGGCATGCCCCGGAACCTCAACTTTGCTGACTGGTCATTGTCTGCCCAGCAGGTAAGGGCGATGCACACCCGCCAGCGTTTACCCATTCCAGAGCCCGGCACAATAGGGTTCCCCCAGAGCTCTGAATTGCGCTTCATGGTGCCCAGAAGGCTGCCTATCCTCTTTGTTCTGTGTCTTGCTTGTCTCTGGTCTTGCACTGTTTTCACTATTACATTCTCTTGTCCTCCCGATTTTGTGTCCTTGCCCCATTCTCTTGGCCTAATGACCCCTTGGCTTTGTGTTGCCACATTCATGTCGGCATTCAGTTTTGGCGTTCCCTGCCGTATTGTCTGGGCCGTCATCCTTGGCATTTCCTTCCATGTTCTCTTGGCCCTTGCCTTTGCCTGGGCATTCCCTTGCCCTCCTGTTTTTGTGGCAACA
>NW_011156432.1:0-732 GCF_000146605.3 Meleagris gallopavo | reverse complement strand
ATTGGTACTCCTGTCTGTCATTACGTGCTTTAGGTCCACTTGGTCTGCAAGACAGATGAGATATTTTTAAGTATGTAGCTATTCACAACGCTTTCCAATTATAGTTGTGGTTTCTGATGCCACTTAGATCATCCTTCTTTGCACGCCCAAAGAGGAGGCAGGAGGACCAGGCTCATAAGTATAGAGATGTGACGGGATTATTTATTGAGCCTTGTGAAGCGCTGAGTGAATTACAAGTTTTACAGGGACAGATCTCTGATGATTGGGATGAAAACTCCAAGGGAAAAGGAATTGCGTCGTAGGATATAGTAGGGTCCAAATAACAACCACGTAAGCTGAAGTGGGAAACGTTCAGCAGCCTTGGAACACTGCTTGAAAAAAGTGATCCGCCATTACGCAGTGGTGCCACTGCTCATTAAGAAACACGCAGGGCTTCTGAAGGCATGCAGCATTCTGCTCCTTGAGCTGCAAAGCAGAAAGACGTTAACAACTGTGGTCTTTGTCGGAGTCTTTTCCTTCCTTGTTGTCTTGCCTTTGCTTTTCCGTGCACGGATCTGTAATGTTCATCTATTTCTCGTAAAAATGGTTGCTCGTCACCTCGTATTCTCAGCACTGATTAAAAACCAACAACAACAGAACTCCAAAAAGGCTTGCATCAGGCTAACAGCGCAACTTCTAAGTGTACGTACACGGACACCAGGAGGCCAAAGGGCTTTAAAGGAAACCCGGAAT
>NW_011156431.1:0-324 GCF_000146605.3 Meleagris gallopavo | reverse complement strand
TTTTGGGATAAAGCGGGTATTTGCGGAATAAAATGACGTATTTACGCGATAAAACTGGCATTTCTTGGAGAAAATATCATATTTTTGGGGAAAAATCTACTATTTCTTGGTAAAGGTGTCATATTTAAGGGAAGAAATCTGGTATTTCTGGAGAAAATGTAATTTTTGAGGAGATAATTGGTATTTCTGGTAGAAAACGTAGAGTCTTCGGTGATAAAACTGGAATTTCTGGTGCAAAATATCATATTTTGGGAGAAAACGCGTATTTCTGAGAGAAAATGACATGTTTTGGGGAAGAAAACTGGTATTTCTGGGTGAAAATGT
>NW_011156430.1:0-726 GCF_000146605.3 Meleagris gallopavo | reverse complement strand
AGAGCTGGACATAAGCCAGTAGTGTGCACTTGCAGCCCAGAAGGCCAACTAGATCCTGGGCTGCATTCAAAGAGGAGCGACCAGCAGGGAGAAGGAGGTGATTGTCCCCCTCGACTCGGCTCTGGTGCGGCCCCATGTGCAGCACTGCGTCCAGGCCTGGGGCTCCAGCACAGGAATGATGTGGAGCTTTTGGAGCAGGTCCAGAGAAGGGCCACGAAGATGATCAGAGGGCTGGAGCACCTCTCTTAGAAAGAAATGTTGAGGGAACTGGGATTGTTTCTGTGGGAGAAGAGAAAGCTCTGGAGATAGCTCATGACAGCCTTCCAAGACTCGAAGGGAGCGCATAAGCAGGAGGGGGGCAACGGGCTGGTTTAGGAGGGTGGATAGCGATAGGACAAGGGGAAATGGTTTTCAAGTGAGACAGGGGAGGTTTAGGTTGGTTATTAGGAGGCAGCTTTTCACGCACAGGGTGGTGACGCACTGGAATGTGTGCTTGAGAGTCACTTGCAGGATGATCTGCTCCATGATCCGTGACCAGCACAGAGGTGAGACTGACATGCTGGTAGTTCCCCGCGTCACACTTTCTATCCTTCCTAAGAAGTGTGCTGTCACCTTTTTTCTCCTCAGCAGGGACTTGACCTGACTGCCTCGACTTGTGAAATACCATGGAGAGTGGCTCGGTGAGTGCAGCGGTGAATTCCCTCGGAACTCTGGGACTCATCTCGT
>NW_011156429.1:0-477 GCF_000146605.3 Meleagris gallopavo | reverse complement strand
AACTCCCTTCTGCGTGGCAGTAAGGACGGTCCATCCCCATCGCGTCCCTCTGTGCGCTGAAAGCTCTGTTGGGTCTCTGGCAGCCTGCTGGCTGCTGCTCACAAACACGGGGAACTGCACCACACTGCTTCTAAAAGAGAGGAAGGAAGAAATGGTGCTGGGAACGGGCAGCCAAGGTTTGCAGAGAGGTTCCAGGTTGTGCCAGAGATAGGATTATCAGAGTGCTGAGACGTTACTTATCACTAAAGGAAACATTTGGGAGCATATTCACAACATCTGCAAAAATTAGAATTACTGGGCTCAGTTAGTTTTCCTATGGCTCAGCTGGAGGAGGCAGGTGCTCTCAGACATCAGCTCAGGGGGTTCAGCGAAGACACCTGCACAGTGCTGGGATAATTCTGATGGAAACAATGTCTTCAGATACCACAGTTAAACCCATCCAAAATTAGCGTGCAGAGTCTTGGTTCTTGAGAGAAG
>NW_011156428.1:0-536 GCF_000146605.3 Meleagris gallopavo | reverse complement strand
TTCTTTCTAAGAGAGGTGCTCCAGCCCTCTGATCATCTTCGTGGCCCTTCTCTGGACCTGCTCCAAAAGCTCCACATCATCCTGTGCTGGAGCCCCAGGCCTGGACGCAGTGCTGCACATGGGGCCGCACCAGAGCCGAGTCGAGGGGGACAATCACCTCCCTCTCCCTGCTGGTCGCTCCTCTTTGAATGCAGCCCAGGATACAGTTGGCCTTCTGGGCTGCAAGTGCACACTACTGGCTTATGTCCAGCTCTTTGTCCACCAGGATCCCCGAGTCCTCCGCAGGCCTGCTCCCAAGGGCTTCTACGCCCAGTTGGTACAAGCATCTGGGTTTCCCCTTCATCAGGGACATCAACAGTGGGGTTGAGTGCACCCTAAGGACACCAAGCTGTGGGGTGCAGTGACACAGCAGAGGGACGGGATGCCATCCACAGAGACCTCAACAGGCTGAGCAGTGGGCACAAATCCAAGTGCAGGGTCAGTAGCTGGGATGAGGGAACACCCACCACCAAAACATGCTAGGGGATGAAAGGACT
>NW_011156427.1:0-610 GCF_000146605.3 Meleagris gallopavo | reverse complement strand
CAGATGTGGAGTCCTCAGTGCAGGGAGACATGGAGCTGTGCGAGTGCATCCAGAGTACAGCCACAAACACGAACCCAAGGATGGAACCCCTCTCCTGTAAGCAAGGAGAGCTGGGCTGTTCAGCCTCCTGGAGAAGTGAAGGCTCCAAGGGAACCTGGTAAAGCCTTTCAATACCTAAAAGGAAAGAACAAGGGAAAATGGAGGTGAAATCTAAGGAAAATGTCTTGTACAGTGAGGGTGCTGAGGCAGTGGCACAGGTTGCCTTTCAAGGTGAGCCTGGCTCAGACTCTGAGCAACTTGATCTAGCTGTGGATGGTCAGCATGGGGGAGTCGGATCACATCGCAAACCTACCTGCATACAAGCAGCGCACCAACATGGGGTGCATGATGTTCATTACCTGCTGGACACATCTCACACCACTGACTGGAGGAGCCCAGGCAATCCTTCAACTCCATCAGGCTGCAAAATGAAATCAGAAGAGACGCAGAACATAATTTAAAACACAACAAGGATGCACACAATGCCCTTAAAAAAAACCGCAAGGATGCAATTAGCACATAGCCCTATTTAATGACAGCCATCCAGCTTGAGATCCTCCCAGAAAAAGCA
>NW_011156425.1:0-506 GCF_000146605.3 Meleagris gallopavo | reverse complement strand
TAAGTGTAGTTTTAGCGTTAGGCATAGGTTCCTGTTAGTAGTTTGGAGTTAGGCGTAGGTTCCTGTTAGTAGTTTGGAGTTAGGCGTAGGTTCCTGTTAGTAGTTTGGAGTTAGGCGTAGGTTGCTTTTGGTAGTTTTAGAGTTAGGCGTAGGTTGCTGCTACCAAGTGGCAGTAAATGCTGCTCACTCGGTAAGCTGCTCACTCTGCCCTGATTTATCATGCAGGGAAATGAGTGCCACTGCCCTGAGAAGGGAGGTTTGGTGACGTCTGCGATGAATTGAATTTCCGTCTTGTGACTTTTCTGTTGCAGAACATGGAGGAGCAGCTGAGCAATGGAGTTGGGACTCGGGGGAGCAATAGGTGCCTGTGTCCCAAGCTTCCTGTGTGGCCCTTGCAAGGTAGGTGTGCCTAATGTAGGCGTGCGCTAAGGCAGTGCTGTTGAGACACAGCTTGTGTCACTGTCCGCACCAGATCTGCTCTCTGTTAAGCTTTTCCCTTATTTTAT
>NW_011156424.1:0-665 GCF_000146605.3 Meleagris gallopavo | reverse complement strand
TTTTTTTCTTGTTAGTTGTAGTTTTTTTGTTTTGCTTTTGCTTTGTCTTTGTTTCCTATTTGTGTATTCTTTGTCTTTCCTAGCTCCTTTCTTTGCGTGATCTTGTTCCTTGCTGCAAGCATTCCTTTCCTGTTCAGAGTATGTTTCTTGGCTTTGCTTTCAGTTGCTCCTTTGCTTTCCATTCTTTGCCTTGCCTTGCTTTGCCTCCCTTGTCTCCTTGTCCATGCCATTCCTCTGACCTTGCCTTCACTTACCTGATGCTGTCTCTGTGCCTTGACTGTTGTGTTTTTTCCTTTCCAGGCTTCTGGAAGTGCAGGCAGCTCTCGGCTTTTGTGCAGTGCTTGCTGCGTTTGCAGCTCCTTCTCGGTTTCCCAGGTGGGTCCCCGCCTCGTGGGCATCCTTGCCTCTTGCCTTGTGCTGGCCTGGAGGCTTTTGCTCTGCTGGCTGGGTGGATCCATGCCCGGTAGCTACCCTTCCCTCCTCCTTGGCATGACTGCCAGTGCTTTGCCTTCCTCCAGAGAGGTGTTTTGTTCCGACTGGCAGCCACAGACTCCTTCTGGGCTGGCGACCCTGAAGGTGCATGTGTGGTGGAGGCAGCAGCATGCCCAGTAGCTACCCTTTCCTCCTCCCGGGCACGGATGCCAAGATTTTGGCCTCCTGCAGAC
>NW_011156423.1:0-589 GCF_000146605.3 Meleagris gallopavo | reverse complement strand
CTCCTATTTCCGGAAGAAAACGTGATATTTCTGGGGAGAATACTGCAATTTCTGGGTGAAAATGGCGTATTTTTGGGGGGGGGAAACTGCCGTTTCTGAGAGAAGATGTCCTATATTCGGAGGGAAAACCGACATATCTGTGAGAAAATGTGATATTTCTGGGAGAAAACTGCAATTCCTGGCAGAAAACGTCACATTCTTGGGGGAGAATCCTTGTATTTCTGGTAGGAAACGTGTTTTGGGTGAGAAAACTGGTATTTCTGGAACAAAATGTAATATTTCAGGGAGAAAGCTGGTATTTCTGGGTGAAAATGTGATATTTTCTGGGTAGAATATTGCAATTTCTGGGTGAAAATGGCGTATTTTTGGGGGAAAAACTCCACTTTCTAGGACAAAATGACCTATTTTCGAGGGAAAACCTGGTATTTCTGTGAGAAAATGTGGTATTTCTAGGCCGAAAACTGCAATTCCTGGACAGAAAATGTCCTATTTTGGGGGAGAATCTGGTATTTCTGGTAGGAAACGTTGTGTTTTGGGTGAGAAAACCGGTATTTCTGGGAGGTATTGCCATATTGTTGGGGAGACAACT
>NW_011156422.1:0-658 GCF_000146605.3 Meleagris gallopavo | reverse complement strand
GACAGCATCAGGTAAGTGAAGGCAAGCTAAGAGGAATGGCATGGGCAAGGAGACAAGGGAGGCAAAGCAAGGCAAGGCAAAGAATGGAAAGCAAAGGAGCAACTGAAAGCAAAGCCAACAAACATACTCTGAACAGGAAAGGAATGCTTGTTGCAGCAAGGAACAAGAACACGCAAAGAAAGCAGCAGGAAAGACAAAGAACACACAAATAGGAAACAAAGACAATGCAAAGCAAACAAAAAAGCCTCACTACAGAAAAAAACAAATGAGAAATTGCAAAACAAGGATGGAGAGCAAAGCAAATCAAAGCGAGGATGAGAAATACGAGAGGAAAGCCAATGAATTCAATACACTAGCATGGCAAAGCAAAGAATCCTAGCAAAGTAAAGAGAACAAAGCTCACCAGTGCTTAACAATGGAAAGAAAGAAGGAAAATTTAACAGCAATGCAAGGCCCCGATACCAACAATAAGAAAAGAGCAAACCAAAGCAAGAAAACCAGCAAAAGGAAGAAAGAGTAAGTAATAAAAAGCCAAGGAGAGCAAAGCAAAATCACTTGAAATCCTCACAAACAGAGGGGAATACGCTCAGGAAAGGAAAAAGCAGTTCCAAGAATAGAAACAAAAGGGAAAATAAAAACAAACAACTAGGGAAAAAAA
>NW_011156421.1:0-421 GCF_000146605.3 Meleagris gallopavo | reverse complement strand
GAGGCAGTGGCACAGGTTGCCAGAGACATGGTGGATGTGCTGGCCCTTTCAAGGTGAGCCTGGCTCAGACTCTGAGCAACTTGATCTAGCTGTGGATGGTCAGCATGGGGGAGTCGGATCACATCGCAAACCTACCTGCATACAAGCAGCGCACCAACATGGGGTGCATGATGTTCATTACCTGATGTACAGATCTCACACCACTGATTGGAGGTGCCCAGGCAATCCTTCCACTCCATCAGGCTGCAAAATGAAATCAGAAGAGACGCAGAACATCATTTAAAACACAACAAGGATGCACACAATGCCCTTAAAAAACACCCACCGCATGGATGCAATTAGCACATAGCCCTATTAATTACAGCCATCCAGCTTGAGATCCTCCAGAAAAGCAGAGCTCACAGCTCTGAAAGAAAGCAGG
>NW_011156420.1:0-481 GCF_000146605.3 Meleagris gallopavo | reverse complement strand
GAGCCCGGATGCAGGGCAGTGCCTTCATGACTGTATTGTGTCCAACAGGTGGCAGCAGAGCTGCGGTGCTCCCAAGTGCCGTAACAACTGCACGGAGAGATGTGTTGGTCTCTGTGGAAACAGCAAGGAAGTGGAATCTGCATTTCCCGGCATGCCCCGGAACCTCACTTTGCTGACTGGTCATTGTCTGCCCAGCAGGTGAGGGCGATGCACACCCGCCAGCGTTTACCCATTCCAGAGCCCGGCACAATAGGGTTCCCCCAGAGCTCTGAATTGCGCTTCATGGTGCCCAGAAGGCTGCCTATCCTCTTTGTTCTGTGTCTTGCTTGTCTCTGGTCTTGCACTGTTTTCACTATTACATTCTCTTGTCCTCTGATTTTTGTGTTCCTTGCCCCATTCTCTTGGCCTAATGACCCCTTGGCTTTGTGTTGCCACATTCATGTCGGCATTCAGTTTGGCGTTCCCTGCCGTATTGTCTGGG
>NW_011156419.1:0-510 GCF_000146605.3 Meleagris gallopavo | reverse complement strand
CCTGCTTATGCGCTCCCTTTGAGTCTTGGAAGGCTGTCATGAGCTATCTCCAGAGCTTTCTCTTCTCCCACAGAAACAATCCCAGTTCCCTCAACATTTCTTTCTAAGAGAGGTGCTCCAGCCCTCTGATCATCTTCGTGGCCCTTCTCTGGACCAGCTCCAAAAGCTCCACATCATTCCTGTGCTGGAGCCCCAGGCCTGGACGCAGTGCTGCACATGGGGCCGCACCAGAGCCGAGTCGAGGGGGACAATCACCTCCCTCTCCCTGCTGGTCGCTCCTCTTTGAATGCAGCCCAGGATACAGTTGGCCTTCTGGGCTGCAAGTGCACACTACTGGCTTATGTCCAGCTCTTTGTCCACCAGGATCCCCGAGTCCTCCGCAGGGCTGCTCCCAAGGGCTTCTACGCCCAGTTGGTACAAGCATCTGGGTTTCCCCTTCATCAGGGACATCAACAGTGGGGTTGAGTGCACCCTAAGGACACCAAGCTGTGGGGTGCAGTGACACAGCAG
>NW_011156418.1:0-987 GCF_000146605.3 Meleagris gallopavo | reverse complement strand
TTCACCTCCATTTTCCCTTGTTCTTTCCTTGAGGTATTGAAAGGCTGTTACCAGGTTCCCTTGGAGCCTTCACTTCTCCAGGAGGCTGAACAGCCCAGCTCTCCTTGCTTACAGGAGAGGGGTTCCATCCTTGGGTTCGCGTTTGTGGCTGTACTCTGGATGCACTCGCACAGCTCCATGTCTCCCTGCACTGAGGACTCCACATCTGGACGCAGCACTGCAGGTGAGGCCTGACCAGCGCAGAGCAGAGGGATGGGGATCTCCTCCCTTCGCCCGCTGACTGCGCATCTTTGGATGCAGCCCAGGATACGGTTGGCTTTCTGGGCTGGAAGGGCCCATTGCTGGCTTGTGTCCAGCTCCCACCACCAGTACTCCCAGGCCCTTATGGAGCAGGACTACGCTCAGTCCTTTCATCCCCCTAGCCATGTTTTGGTGTGGCTGTCCCTCATCCCAGCTACTGACCCTGCACTTGGATTTGTGCCCACTGCTCAGCCTGTTGAGGTCTCTGTGGATGGCCATCCCCGTCCCTCTGCTGTGTCACTGCACCCCACAGCTTGGTGTCCTTAGGGTGCACTCAACCCCACTGTTGATGTCCCTGATGAAGGGGAAACCCAGATGCTTGTCAAACTGGGCGTAGAAGCCCTTGGGAGCAGCCCTGCGGAGGACTCGGGGATCCTGGTGGACAAAGAGCTGGACATAAGCCAGTAGTGTGCACTTGCAGCCCAGAAGGCCAACTAGATCCTGGGCTGCATTCAAAGAGGAGCGACCAGCAGGGAGAGGGAGGTGATTGTCCCCCTCGACTCGGCTCTGGTGCGGCCCCATGTGCAGCACTGCGTCCAGGCCTGGGGCTCCAGCACGGGAATGATGTGGAGCTTTTGGAGCAGGTCCAGAGAAGGGCCACGAAGATGATCAGAGGGCTGGAGCACCTCTCTTAGAAAGAAATGTTGAGGGAACTGGGATTGTTTGTGTGGGAGAAGAGAAAGCTCT
>NW_011156417.1:0-818 GCF_000146605.3 Meleagris gallopavo | reverse complement strand
TCCCTACAGAGGTAGTGCAGGAGGCTGAATTCGCACGTTCTCGGCATCGGAATTGCACTGCTTCGCTCTCATGCGTAGAAAGCGGCACTCGCGCTGAACCGCTCCGGAGAGTTTGCCGACGCTGGTCGAGAAATCGCGCTTCACCCCGAGTGCCGCTTTCAGCCGTCAGCAGCGCTCTCGTGTTTCTCACTTGCCGAGAACGGGCGACTTGTGCCTGCTGCTTTTCTCCGACGCGCGAGCGGTCTCGCGTCCGCACGTCGGAGAGGAGCGGTTTTGCACTTCGCCTTGGGTCCATGCAGAATGCACTAGGCCTAGCTGTGAATACGACGTGTCTGCTTCATTTCGAGCGGCAATTCTTTTTGGTGTTGTTCTCCATGGCTACGCTTGTGCATGCTCGGAGGAAAAGAGTGGAGAGCAAAACCCTCTCTAATAAGGCTGTTGGAAGTTCGGGGAGCGACATTTGTTTCGCTCCCAGGGAGAGAGAGCGTGACAGAAAGTGGGGAGCGATCCTTTCTGGCCTGCGGAGAAAAAACCTCCCTACGGAGGTAGTGCAGGAGGCTGAATTCGCACGTTCTCGGCATCGGAATTGCACTGCTTCGCTCTCATGCGTAGAAAGCGGCACTCGCGCTGAACCGCTCCGGAGAGTTTGCCGACGCTGGTCGAGAAATCGCGCTTCTCCCCGAGTGCCGCTTTCAGCCGTCAGCAGCGCTCTCGTGTTTCTCACTTGCCGAGAACGGGCGACTTGTGCCTGCTGCTTTTCTCCGACGCGCGAGCGGTCTCGCGTCCGCAAGTCGGAGAGGAGCGGTTTGCACTTCGCC
>NW_011156416.1:0-632 GCF_000146605.3 Meleagris gallopavo | reverse complement strand
CTTCTCTGCCTGCGCTTCTCTGCCTGCGCTTCTCTGCCTGCGCTTCTCTGCCTGCGCTTCTCGCCTGCGCTTCTCTGCCTGCGCTTCTCATCTCAGCGTTGTGGTACGGCCGATCCACCATCAATTTCACATTCTCTCTCCTTATAAAATTCTGTTGATACCATATTTAGTAAATTACTTTGTTTTACCTCAGATTGTTGCCACTGTTTTCAATTATTTCGGGGTCCCTTATTTTCTTTTTTCCGGGGCGCGGATCCGCGGATCCCTCCGCCCTTCTAGTCACGGAACCGGGCCGAACCAGCCCGTAAACCGTTGACATTCGTGGTGGAGAATGCGGGCAACAGTTGCTTTTTAGCTTTTGAACAAATCTCTCTCTCCGCTCTCAGACAGCTTCATTGGGAAAGTTTATCTGTTTCACCAGTACTGTCTGAAAGCGTGACCTTGAAAAGTCCAGGCGGACTGCCAATACTCTAGGATATTTGTAAACTTTGAGCCTTGCTATCTTGTTTCTGTAAAAAGAAAAAAAAAAATGCTTTCTCTACTGAAACTGCCTTTTAAGGGGCTACATGCCACTGTCTCTTCTTTCTTAATGCTAAAACATACTGGGCCTTAATTAAGTTCACCTACTTTGC
>NW_011156415.1:0-697 GCF_000146605.3 Meleagris gallopavo | reverse complement strand
GAAGAGGGGGGAGTGGAAGGTAATCGTCTCTGCTGTGAAATTCTGTCATATCGGCAGACGAAGCAGCAAAGTTCGGCAATTGTACCTGACCTCTGATCTAAGAGGTCTGTACAAACCTTTGAACCTTGGGTTGAAATTGAGAAACAAGGTTTACAAGTACAAGGAAGAGATTTCCAGTACTCGTTACCCATGCTCAGGGTTAATATTATAATTAAAAAAATATTTAACCAAGGCAGGGTCTCTCTCAAGAGGCACTGCTTCTGTGCTGAGTTAATTCAAGACAATTTAAGTCTATTGAAATTATAGCTCAGTTGGAAATACCCATCATTTGGAAATGATGGTTTTGTGCATTTCAAGAAAGAAATGGCATTTGAGACAGGTGTCATTTGAGATTCACCTTCTGCTGACCTTAACTGGGATTTATTTTTTTTCAGATTAAAGACTGAAGAAAGAAGACAAGCAACATTTGTTTCAATGCAATTTCTTCAACAAAGAATGGAACCAAATACAGAATTGAAAAGAAATTATTAAAAGACTTGCAAAAAGCCTCCTGCTTTGTTAACTATCTGTTTTTATCCATCACATTAACTAATCTCAGTTATACAGTGCAAAGCTAAATGAGAAACCCATGGAAAATAATCAAACCAACAACAATACAACAAATTTTGGTAGATGGTCCTGAGGCCCTGTCTAGATG
>NW_011156414.1:0-706 GCF_000146605.3 Meleagris gallopavo | reverse complement strand
CAATGGCACGTCCCCACCTCACCAAAGACAAAGATGAGGGCGTGTGCATAATGAGCAGTTCTCAGACAAGATGGAAGCAAAAATGGTGTTGGGTAGCTGAGCCTTCTCTGGTGGTAAGCAACATCGTGCACAGAGTGCAGCCCTGTGCTCCGAGCAAGGAGCACAGGTTTGTGCAAGAGGCCCGGATGCAGGGCAGTGCCTTCATGACTGTATTGTGTCCAACAGGTGGCAGCAGAGCTGCGGTGCTCCCAAGTGCCGTAACAACAGCACGGAGAGATGTGTTGGTCTCTGTGGAAACAGCAAGGAAGTGGAATGTGCATTTCCCGCAATGCCCCGGAACCTCACTTTGCTGACTGGTCATTGTCTGCCCAGCAGGTAAGGGCGATGCACACCCGCCAGCGTTTACCCATTCCAGAGCCCGGCACAATAGGGTTCCCCCAGAGCTCTGAATTGCGCTTCATGGTACCCAGAAGGCTGCCTATCCTCTTTGTTCTGTGTCTTGCTTGTCTCTGGTCTTGCACTGTTTTCACTATTACATTCTCTTGTCCTCCTATTTTTGTGTTCCTTGCCCCATTCCCTTGGCCTAATGACCCCATGGCTTTGTGTTGCCACGTTCATGTCGGCATTCAGTTTTGGCGTTCCCTGCCGTATTGTCTGGGCCGTCATCCTTGGCATTTCCTTCCATGTTCTCTTGGCCCTTGCCTTT
>NW_011156413.1:0-707 GCF_000146605.3 Meleagris gallopavo | reverse complement strand
TGGCACATCCCACCAGAAAGACCATTTCTAGCCCCCAAAAGATGGCATTTACTCCCAGAAACGCCAGCTTTCTCACACATTCCTCACCTTTCCCCCCCACATAAGACCTTTCACCCCTGAAATGACAGTTCTCTTAGGAATACCTCCCAGTTCCCCCCTAATCTGCTACACCACACTCCGCACTATGACACTTTCTCCCCAAACTAGGACGCTTTCTCCCCGAAAGGCCGCTTTTTCCCCCCAAAGTACACCGTTGGCTTCCAAAAAGAACACATTCTCCCCAAGAAATACCACCCTTCTCCAATACAATGACATTACCTCCCAGTAATGCTACCTTGGGCCCAAACATTGGACAGCTTCTCCCACAAGTACTACTTTTCCATCCAAAAGAGGACATCTTCTCCCCAGAGAATGCTATTTTCTCCCGGAAACAAAGCAGCTTTCTCACAAATGGGTGGCATTTTCCAACCAACTATGCTACTCTCTCCCAGAAAGAGCACTTTTCTGACAAGTACCTTCCCTTTTCTCTCAAAAATACTGCTAGACACTCCTCAACAGGACATTTGCTCCCATCTACACCCCGTTTTCTCCCCAAAGGACCCCTTTTCACACCAAAAATACCACACTTGCCCTCCAAGAGAAGTCAGTCTTTCCCACTATTGCCCACTTTTCTCCCACGTACTTGTCATTTTCTCCCAGAAATACCA
>NW_011156412.1:0-537 GCF_000146605.3 Meleagris gallopavo | reverse complement strand
GTAGTGCTCTCAGGGAGAGCGTTTCAGAAAGTGGGGAGAGATCCTTTCAGGACTGCGACAGAAAAAACCCCCCACTCGCAGGTAGTGCAGGAGGCTGAATTCGCACTTGTCGGCATCGGAATCGCACTCCTTCGCTCTCACGCGTAGAAAGCGGCATTCGCGCTGAACCGCTCCGGAGACTTTGCCGTAGCTGGCCGAGAAATCGCGTTTCTCCCCGAACGCCGCTTTCAGCCGTCAGCAGCAGTCTCGTGTTTCTCGCTTGCCGAGAACGGGCCACTTCAGCCGGCTGCTTTTCTCCGACGAGTGAGCGGGCTCCTGTGCGCGCATCGGAAAGGAGCGGTTTGCACTTCGCCTTCGCTACATGCAGAATGCACTACGCCTACCTCTGAATACTATGTCTCTGCCTTTATTTCGAGCCACAATTCATTCTAGTCAGGTTTTCCACTGCTACACATCTGCATTCAGACAGGAAAAGAGTGGAAGGGAAAACCCTCTCTAATAAGGCATTTGCAAGTTCGAGGAGCGACAGCTGTAGTG
>NW_011156411.1:0-716 GCF_000146605.3 Meleagris gallopavo | reverse complement strand
GTAAATACCTTGGAGGTGAGTGGGTGGGCAGTCCTTTTCCTACCTTCTTAATATACTGCCATTGCACTGGTGTTTCTTGCTGTTTACTTATGTTATTGGCTTTCTTATTTTGCTTTGGTGTGTGTGTGTGTGTGTGTGTGTGCTGGTGCAGGGGGGAGGGGCCGGGGGCCGGGGCCGTCACGGCCGGGCCAGGTTTCCATTTCTTTGTGTACTGGTGTGTTGTTAAAACACGTTCTCTCCGTGTTTGTTGTCATCCACTTTCTTCCCTCTGTTTTGCAGGTCAGCTCGTGCTAGAAGTGATGGTGTCACTGTATGAATGAAGGTCAGTCCAGGAGCAGCTGCTGATGGAAGGAATGAAGTCCACGTTACTAAACTGAAGCATCTCCTGGTAAGGTGTCAGAGCCGGCAGCAATGATGTCTGTCACTGTACAAACCAGAGGGCTGGCTCCTCCAAGTGCTTGCTGACTGATGTGTGAGAGCATCTGCCTTCTCCAACTGAATGATAAAGCTAAAGATGCTGAATCGTTACAGCTTATGCAGAGGTTGTGAATGTGCTCTCAAATGTTTCCTTTAGTGATAAAGTGTGCTCTGGCACTGTGATGGTCCTATCTCTGATCTGGAGCACTGCGTCTCTTGCAAGCCTTGAGTGCCTGTTTCCACGAACCTTCCTTTCTTTCGCTCTTCAGAATAAGTGCAGGGTGCTTTTGGGGGAATCA
>NW_011156410.1:0-505 GCF_000146605.3 Meleagris gallopavo | reverse complement strand
CTAAGAGAGGTGCTCCAGCCCTCTGATCATCTTCGTGGCCCTTCTCTGGACCTGCTCCAAAAGCTCCACATCATTCCTGTGCTGGAGCCCCAGGCCTGGACGCAGTGCTGCACATGGGGCCGCACCAGAGCCGAGTCGAGGGGGACAATCACCTCCCTCTCCCTGCTGGTCGCTCCTCTTTGAATGCAGCCCAGGATACAGTTGGCCTTCTGGGCTGCAAGTGCACACTACTGGCTTATGTCCAGCTCTTTGTCCACCAGGATCCACGAGTCCTCCGCAGGGCTGCTCCCAAGGGCTTCTACGCCCAGTCTGTACAAGCATCTGGGTTTCCCCTTCATCAGGGACATCAACAGTGGGGTTGAGTGCACCCTAAGGACACCAAGCTGTGGGGTGCAGTGACACAGCAGAGGGACGGGATGCCATCCACAGAGACCTCAACAGGCTGAGCAGTGGGCACAAATCCAAGTGCAGGGTCAGTAGCTGGGATGAGGGAACACCCACCACC
>NW_011156409.1:0-393 GCF_000146605.3 Meleagris gallopavo | reverse complement strand
CCCCAAGTGACGACACAAACCCCATGTAATGTCACACCCACCCATTTGACATCATACCCAAAAATGACGTCACCACCCCATGTGACGTCACAACACCCAAGTGACGTCACACGCCCAAAATGAAGTCACTTACCCCATGTGACATCACACACCCCACTCGTGACGTCACTCCCCCAAAGGATGTCACACACCCCATTTGACGTCACACACTCCGAATCAAGTCACACCTCGCCATGTGACGTCACCAACTCAAATGACCTCACACCCTAAATGACGTCACACACCCATTGTGACATCACACAACCCAAAATGACGTCACACAACCCAAAATGACGTCACACACCCCATATGACGTCACACCACCACATGTGATGTCACACCCCCATAATGACC
>NW_011156408.1:0-430 GCF_000146605.3 Meleagris gallopavo | reverse complement strand
CGTTTTCTCCCAGGAATTGCACCTTTCCTCCTGAAATATTACATTTTCTACCAAAATACCAGTTGTCTCCCCAACCAATATGGCAATATCTCCCAGAAATACCAGCTTTCTCACCCAAAACACAACGTTTCCTACCAGAAATACAAGGATTCTCCCCCAGGAATGTGACATATTCTGCCAGGAATTGCAGTTTTCTCCCAGAAATACCACATTTTCTCACAGAAATACCGGTTTTCCCTACCGAAAATAGGACATCTTCTCTCAGAAACGGCACGTTCCCCCCCACAATACGCCATTTTCACCCAGAAATTGCAGTATTCTCCCCTGAAATACCACGTTTTCTTCCAGAAATAGCAGATTTCTCCTTGAAATATGTCATTTTGGAACAGAAATACCAGTTCTCTCACAACAAAATCAGCGTTTTCTACCA
>NW_011156407.1:0-699 GCF_000146605.3 Meleagris gallopavo | reverse complement strand
GCTTTTTCCCCCAGAGGAAAGAGGGAAAAAAAAAAAAAAAAAAGACAAGGAACAAAACACCACTTCTGTCTTTCTGTAATGAAAGCCCTGTGAACTGTTCTACCAGAGTCCAGAACGTAGCCTCTTGCTGTGAGGAAGATTTGCAATCATGACTTGCATTTCAATTAATTTTCTAGCTGCCAGTGCCTATTGGAACTGCAACAGAAATGCTGAATGCAGCGATCTGGGAACTTGGAGAAAGTGAAGAGAAGGAAGAGGAGGATCTTTCCTCCAGGAAGGTCTCTCAAGCTGCAGGTTCAGGAGCAAATCATTCCATCCATCTCCTAAGAAGTTATTGTTCTCTCCAACTGACAGCTGCAAGGTACATGAGCCGTGTGATTTCAGGGAAGTGTTACGTTTGAGTAACAACTCAAAGTTCAATACTTTTTTTTTTTCCCCAGTTTTCTCCCAAAACTCTCCCTCGGTGGGCAGAAGATGCCCAGTCCTTACTTCAAATGCTCTGTCAGCAGGTGGATGCTTCAAAGGTAAACAACTTTGTCACTATGCTCAGTGAAGAACAGTTGTTCTTTTAGTTACAGTAGGTACTTGGTGATCCGAGCACTGGACAGACATTCTGACTGGACTAAAGCACAACTCAGTGAAAACATCTGCTCTGAACATCTCTTAATTGAGTGCAAGAGTAAAACCTGTTGCCTATAA
>NW_011156406.1:0-601 GCF_000146605.3 Meleagris gallopavo | reverse complement strand
AAGTGCCGTAACAACTGCACGGAGAGATGTGTTGGTCTCGGTGGAAACAGCAAGGAAGTGGAATGTGCATTTCCCGGCATGCCCCGGAACCTCACTTTGCTGACTGGTCATTGTCTGCCCAGCAGGTAAGGGCGATGCACACCCGCCAGCGTTTACCCATTCCAGAGCCCGGCACAATAGGGTTCCCCCAGAGCTCTGAATTGCGCTTCATGGTGCCCAGAAGGCTGCCTATCCTCTTAGTTCTGTGTCTTGCTTGTCTCTGGTCTTGCACTGTTTTCACTATTACATTCTCTTGTCCTCCTATTTGTGTGTTCCTTGCCCCATTCTCTTGGCCTAATGACCCCTTGGCTTTGTGTTGCCACATTCATGTCGGCATTCAGTTTTGGCGTTCCCTGCCGTATTGTCTGGGCCGTCATCCTTGGCATTTCCTTCCATGTTCTCTTGGCCCTTGCCTTTGCCTGGACATTCCCTTGCCCTCCTGTTTTTGTGGAACCCGCACCTGGGGCGGGGTGCAGCCCTGCGAGCACAGCTGGGGGCAGTTTGGCTGTGGAGTGGGGCAGAGCCAGGCTCCACCCCTCCCTGATCCCATTTAAGGGCTGGG
>NW_011156405.1:0-443 GCF_000146605.3 Meleagris gallopavo | reverse complement strand
CGCCGCCTAACACCAAACTCGCCCCGTAACCCAACCATCCGACCCCCATCACCCCCATCACCAAGTCCATAACACCACATCCATTGGAGTCATGTGAGGACATTTGGGGTCATTGGGGTCAATGGGGTCGTATGGGTTTATTGGGGTCAATGGGGTCAATGGGTCGGGGGGTCAATGGGGTGAATGGGGTCAGTGGGATCATCAGGGTCATGTGGGCTTTTGGGGGTCATTGGGGTCAGTGGAGTGATTGGGGTCGTGTGGGTTTCATTGGGGTCATGTGGAGTCATTGGGGTCATTGGGGTCAATGGGGTCAGTGGGGTCAATGGGGTCATTGTGGTCAGTGGGGTCAATGGGTCAACGGGATCATTGGGGTCAGTGGGGTCACTGAGATCAATGGGATCTGTCGTATAACTTCGTATAATGTATGCTATACGAAGTTATGC
>NW_011156404.1:0-418 GCF_000146605.3 Meleagris gallopavo | reverse complement strand
GAAGAAATCTGGTATTTCTGGAGAAAATGTCATGTTTGGGGATAAAATAGGTATTTCTGGTGAAAAACGTAGAGTCTTCGGTGATAAAACTGGAATTTCTGGAGCAAAATATCATATTTTGGGAGAAAACTCGTATTTCTGGGAGAAAATGTCATGTTTTGGGGGCAAAATCTGATATTTCTGGGAGGAAACGTCATATTTCTTGTAGAAAAAATGGTATTTGTGGGAGGAAACTGCAGTTCCTGGCAGAAAATGGCATATTTTTTGGGAGAAAGCGGCTATTTGCGGTATAAAATGTCGTATATTTGCGATAAAACTGGCATTTCTTGGAGAAAATATCATATTTTTGGGAAAAAATGTACTATTTCTTGGAAAAGGTGTCATATTTAAGGGAAGAAATCTGGTACTTCTGGAGAAA
>NW_011156403.1:0-339 GCF_000146605.3 Meleagris gallopavo | reverse complement strand
TCCAGAAAGAGCAGATTTCTCCATGAAATATGACATTTTGGAACAGAAATACCAGTTCTCTCACAACAAAATCAGCGTTTTCTACCAGAAATACCAGTTTTCTCCCGGAAATACGGCATTTAACTCTCAGAAATGGCAGTTTTCTCCCCAAAAATATGGTATTTTCTCCAACAGGTGACAGTTTTATCACAAAAATACGACATTTTCCACCACAAATACCAGTTTTCTCCCAAAAACATGCCGTTTTCTGCCAGGAACTGCAGTTTCCTCCCACAAATACCATTTTTCAACCAGAAACAGGACATTTTCTCCCAGAAATACCAGCTTTCTCCCAGAAAT
>NW_011156402.1:0-671 GCF_000146605.3 Meleagris gallopavo | reverse complement strand
GAGAGATTTTCAGCCTGAAAGCCATCGTCTTCAACTACCTCAAGGACTGTATCCAAGTGAGTATTTCCCAGTCCCATATCCTATTTTAGAGCAAGAGTACGAGCCTAAAGGCAAGCTATTAGTTATATACTGGTATCTAGGACACAAAGAACAGTCTCATCTTTTGTGACTCATGATTTAGTTCCTTTGATCAGTGCCTGATGCTAATTCTGTGACAATGTATGTTTGTACGCCTCAACACACTCAGGTGCACACCACCCTCATAGAGACTCCAGAACTAAAGGTGGATGCCTGTCCAGGCTGCCAGTTCACCAGCTGCCTCTGTGCCAACGAAGCAAAAATCTTTGCGTGGAATGTGACAGCCACTAGACTGGGTGAGGTTAAGCAGAGGGATGTATGGTAGCTAGTGGGAGGAGGTGTGACATTTGCCTGCCCCTTGTCTGGTCCCATCACCTGTATGTACAGAACTCTGCTGCAAGTGCTCAGTGATGCACTCTTGTGCTTCTTGCAGGCAAAGTGAATGTCACTGTGAGCAGTGTGGCAGAAGATTCGCATAATCTGTGTGATAACAGGGTTGCTGTGTCACCGCTGCAAGGAAAGACAGACACAGTGATAAAACCTTTGATTGTGAAGGTTAGTCAGATCAATGATGGAGAATACCTGGGGACAGT
>NW_011156401.1:0-628 GCF_000146605.3 Meleagris gallopavo | reverse complement strand
AGAAAGCCAACCGTATCCTGGGCTGCATCCAAAGATGCGCAGTCAGCGGGGCGAAGGGAGGAGATCCCCCATCCCTCTGCTCTGCGCTGGTCAGGCCTCACCTGCAGTGCTGCGTCCAGATGCGGAGTCCTCAGTGCAGGGTGACATGGAGCTGTGCGAGTGCATCCAGAGTACAGCCACAAAACACGAACCCAAAGGATGGAACCCCTCTCCTGTAAGCAAGGAGAGCTGGGCTGTTCAGCCTCCTGGAGAAGTGAAGGCTCCAAGGGAACCTGGTAACAGCCTTTCAATACCTAAAGGAAAGAACAAGGGAAAATGGAGGTGAAATCTAAGGAAAATGTCTTGTACAGTGAGGGTGCTGAGGCAGTGGCACAGGTTGCCAGAGACATGGTGGATGTGCTGGCCCTTTCAAGGTGAGCCTGGCTCAGACTCTGAGCAACTTGATCTAGCTGTGGATGGTCAGCATGCGGGAGTCAGATCACATCGCAAACCTACCTGCATACAAGCAGCGCACCAACATGGGGTGCATGATGTTCATTACCTGCTGGACACATCTCACACCACTGATTGGAGGAGCCCAGGCAATCCTTCAACTCCATCAGGCTGCAAAATGAAATCAGAAGAGACG
>NW_011156400.1:0-419 GCF_000146605.3 Meleagris gallopavo | reverse complement strand
CGTGTTTAGGAGGGTGGATAGCGATAGGACAGGGGAATGGTTTCAAGTGAGACAGGGGAGGTTTAGGTTGGTTATTAGGAGGCAGCTTTTCACGCCCAGGGTGGTGACGCACTGGAATGTGTGCTTGAGAGTCACTTCCAGGATGATCTGCTCCATGATCCGTGACCAGCACAGAGGTGAGACTGACATGCTGGTAGTTCCCCGCGTCACACTTTCTATCCTTCCTAAGAGGTGTGCTGTCACCTTTTTTCTCCTCACCAGGGACTTGACCTGACTGCCTCGACTTGTGAAATAGCATGGAGAGTGGCTCGGTGACTGCAGCGGTGAATTCCCTCGGAACTCTGGGACTCATCTCGTCAGGACCCAAAGACTCCTAGATGTTTGGGTCCTCAGGTGGTCCAGAACCTGATCTCCCATGG
>NW_011156399.1:0-522 GCF_000146605.3 Meleagris gallopavo | reverse complement strand
AGATGCTGCAGAGTTCCCAGAAATCACTGACTCTAGCAGTCTTTCTCAGTTGAGTGTTTTACCTCAATCTTGATAGATGTCTGGGAATCTTGTATCAGGAATGGTGTGGTGAGCATCCTGGGAAAGGGAAGTTGTCCTGCTCCTGTACCTGACATTGGTGAGGCCTCACCTCGAGTACTCAGTTTTGGGCACCTCAGTACAGAAAGGACGTTGAGGTGCTGGAGCGGGTCCAAATAAGGGCAACAAGGCTTGTGAAGGGCGTGGAGAATATGGCCTATGAGAAGAGACTGAAGGAACTGGGGATGTTCAGTCTGGGGAAAAGGAGGCTGAGGGGAGACCTCTTCCAATACCTGAAAGGTGCTTACAGCAAGAGTGGGGCTGGTCTCTTCTCACTGGTGACAGGTGACAGGACGAGGGGAAATGGCCTCAAGTTGCACCAGGGGTAAGTTTAGGTTGGATGTTAGGAAACACTTCTTTACAGAAAGGGCTGCTAAGCACTGGAATAGGCTGCCCAGGGAGGTG
>NW_011156398.1:0-562 GCF_000146605.3 Meleagris gallopavo | reverse complement strand
TGATGATACAGCACAGGGTGCTGTGCATGCCATGCAACTGAATAATTAAGAAGGGAGAGAAGTGTGACTTCTGCTCCAGTGAAAATCTCATCTGCTGACAGGCTTTTGTAGTTGAATTCAGAACCTGTTGCCACAGAGGGAGCAGTTGCTGAAGTTTGGAGACTCTTTCTGTTTAGTCCTTGCAGTGTTTAGCCCTGATACTGGCTACTTAAAATAGAGAATCTGAAATGGTGGCTAACTATTGCCTTGATTGCTGCATATCAGAAGACTGTGGTGGTGAGATTTGGCTCTGTGAGATGACTTGAAAGCTGTTTCTTCACTCTAGGTCTTGTTCTTGCTAGCTGGGACACCTTGATGAAGACTGTGTAACAGAACTGTCTGTGTTTCACAGCCAGAGCAGAGAGAGTATGTCGGCATTGATGTCAGAGGTAAGAAAATGGATGTCAGTAATTCATTGCATTTAAGCTCACTGCTGCAGGAAATAACCTGACTGTATTAACAGACTCTAATGCTTGCTTATTCTCCAACATGAAATATTCCATACCTTTCAGAGCTAAGGTAC
>NW_011156397.1:0-752 GCF_000146605.3 Meleagris gallopavo | reverse complement strand
TGTCATCTAGTCTTTTTGGGAGAAATCGTGCGGTAGTTTGAAGAAAACAGGTATGCCTGGGAGAAAATATCATCTTTTTGGAAGCACAGGCCCAATTTCCAAGTGAAATGTGGTATTTCTGGGAGAAAATGACAAGTACGTGGGAGAAAAGTGGACAATTGTGGGAAAGACTGACTTCTCTTGGAGGGCAAGTGTGGTATTTTTGGTGTGAAAAGGGGTCCTTTGGGGAGAAAACGGGATGTAGATGGGAGAAAATGTCCTGTTGAGGAGTGTCTAGCAGTATTTTTGAGAGAAAAGGGAAGGTACTTGTCAGAAAAGTTGCTCTTTCTGGGAGAGAGTAGCATAGTTGGTTGGAAAATGCCACCCATTTGTGAGAAAGCTGCTTTGTTTCCGGGAGAAAATAGCATTCTCTGGGGAGAAGATGTCCTCTTTTGGATGGAAAAGTAGTACTTGTGGGAGAAGCTGTCCAATGTTTGGGCCCAAGGTAGCATTACTGGGAGGTAATGTCATTGTATTGGAGAAGGGTGGTATTTCTTGGGGAGAATGTGTTCTTTTTGGAAGCCAACGGTGTACTTTGGGGGGAAAAAGCGGCCTTTCTGGGAGAAGGTGTCCTAGTTTGGGGAGAAAGTGTCATAGTGCGGAGTGTGGTGTAGCAGATTAGGGGGAATTGGGAGGTATTCCTAAGAGAACTGTCATTTCTGGGTGGAAAGGTCTTATGTGGGGGGAAAAGGTGAGGAATGTGTGAGAAAGCT
>NW_011156396.1:0-320 GCF_000146605.3 Meleagris gallopavo | reverse complement strand
TATGATATTTTCTCCAAGAAATGCCAGTTTTATCGCATAAAATACGACATTTTATACCGCAAATAGCCGCTTTCTCCCAAAAAATATGCAGTTTTCTGCCAGGAACTGCAGTTTCCTCCCACAAATACCATTTTTTCTACCAGAAATAGGACGTTTTCTCCCAGAAATACCAGATTTTGCCCCAAAACATGACATTTTCTCCCAGAAATACGAGTTTTCTCCCAAAATACTCGATATTTTGCTCCAGAAATAGCAGTTTTATCAGCGAGTACTCAAAGTTTTCTTCCAGAAATACCGATTTTCTCCTAAAAAATGACATT
>NW_011156395.1:0-478 GCF_000146605.3 Meleagris gallopavo | reverse complement strand
AGGAGCAAAATGCAATTTTTCTGGAGTGCAGGCAGCTCAGATCACAGAAGTTTTCACAAGGCCATTCCTAATAGTACTGAATTTTTCCAAGAGCTATCACTCCCATCAAATATTGCTCTAGCAAACATACCTTAAGTTTTCTTGGCCCATGTCTGCTGAATTGCTTCTTTTGGCCTGGTGGAAGCACTGTAATCACTTTCTCTAGGCCTCTTTCAGGACCTCCAAGTAGTTTGGCCTTTCTCTTCTTTTGGCTGCTATCCACATGAGCTAGGTTGAGATCTAAATCCACAGCATGACACCTGTTACAAAACCAAATTAATTAGTTGCTTCTCCTCAGCAATCAGACAGTAGTTGTTTCAGATGCACTGCTAGAATATTCTCAGATCAGAATGAAGAAAACAAAAGGAAGTGTCGTGTATTATGAGAGTTTCAGCTTACAAGTTAGTTGAGCTTTAAGCTCAGAGATGCATTTTAAAAC
>NW_011156394.1:0-408 GCF_000146605.3 Meleagris gallopavo | reverse complement strand
AAGATATACCTCCCCTCTCCAATTACAATGACATTACCTCCCAGTAATGCTACCTTGGGCCCAAACATTGGACAGCTTCTCCCACAAGTACTATTTTTCCATCCAAAAGAGGACATCTTCTCCCCAGAGAATGCTATTTTCTCCCGGAAACAAAAGCAGCTTTCTCACAAATGGGTGGCATTTTCCAACCAACTATGCTACTCTCTCCCAGAAAGAGCACTTTTCTGACAAGTACCTTCCCTTTTCTCTCAAAAATACTGCTAGGCACTCCTCAACAGGACATTTTCTCCCATCTACACCCCGTTTTCTCCCCAAAGGACCCCCTTTTTCAACACAAAAATACCACACTTGCCCTCCAAGAGAAGTCAGTCTTTCCCACTATTGCCCACTTTTCTCCCACGTACTTGT
>NW_011156393.1:0-385 GCF_000146605.3 Meleagris gallopavo | reverse complement strand
CATTTTGGGACGTGCCCTACTTCGGAGTGCCTTTCTTGGGGCGTACCCCACGTCGGGGCGCCATGTGCTGGGCAGAGCCGCCCTAAACCCCCGCCGCGGTGACGTCATGGGGATCACCCGGCGTCGGCCAATGGGGAGCAGCCCCCCCACTTCCCGGCTGGAGGCCTCCCGCCTCTCTGTGGTGCCAGGTGAGAGAGACCGCCGCTTCGGGGAGCGGCCGCTCTAGCCTGCCCACCTTCCACTCCGCTGCCTCCATGCCGAGGAAGGCGCCGCTCGCCTTTAGCCCCAGCCCTCCGCGGCGCTCCATCGCGAGGCCCGTGCCCATGCGGCCGGGTCCTCCCTCCCCCCGCGATGGCTCCCAGAGAGGCCGGGCGGCGGCGCGTCT
>NW_011156392.1:0-711 GCF_000146605.3 Meleagris gallopavo | reverse complement strand
TTTCTGGAAGAAATCGTGATATTTCTTGGGAGAATACTGCAATTTCTGGGTGAAAAAGGCGTATTTTGGGGGGGGGAACTGCCGTTTCTGAGAGATGTCCTATTTTCGGAGGGGAAAACCGGTATTTCTGTGAGAAAATGTGGTATTCTGGGAGAAAACTGCAATTCCTGGCAGAAAATGTCTCATTATTGGGGAGAATCCTGGTATTTCTGGTTAGGAAACGTTTGTGTTTTGGGTGAGAAAGCTGGTATTTCTGGGAGATATTGCCATATTGTTGGGGAGACAACTGGTATTTTTGGTGAGAAAATGTAATATTTCAGGAAGAAAGGTTGCAATTCCTGGGAGAAAACGTCATGTTGGGTGAGAAAACTGCCATTTCTGAGAGAAAATGGCCTACTTGCGGGCAAAACTGGTATTTCTGGTAGGAAACGCTGAGTTTTTGTGAGAAAGCTGGTATTTCTGGCAGAAGACGTCATATTCCTGGGAGAAAGCTGGTATTTCTGGGAGAAAATGTCCTGTTTCTGGTTGAAACATGGTATTTGTGGGAGGAAACTGCAGTTCCTGGAAGAAAATGGCATATTTTTGGGAGAAAACTGGTATTTGTGGTGGAAAATGTTGTATTTTTGTGATAAAACTGTCACTTGTTGGAGAAAATACCATATTTTGGGGGAGAAAACTGCCATTTCTGAGAGTTAAAATGCCGTATTTCCG
>NW_011156391.1:0-560 GCF_000146605.3 Meleagris gallopavo | reverse complement strand
TTGGGATACTGAAGAACGCATTTGCTAAATGTAGGACACAACGAGAGGTTTTTATCTCCCTACTCAATGTGTCCATTAGGGAAGCAATATTGGGTACGGCTGCATGAATAGGAGGCGTGACCTTCTTTAATTCCCTATAATCTACTGTCATTCTCCATGTGCCATCCAACTTTCGCACTGGCCATATGTGGGAATTGTATGGGCTGTTGTAAGGGCAGGTCTTATAATGCCCACTTTTTCAAATACTTGCACTGTTTTTGATATTTCGTCCTGCCCACCCGGGAGTCTGGACTGTCTCACATTAGTAACCCGGCGCGGTTTCGGCAGGCAAATTGGCCCATGTTTCGCATGACCTGCACCGCCCGGATCCTAATACATCTCTGTCGGAGTCTGAACTCTCCCACGGTTGTGTGGAGAGCCAGAGCGCATAGAATATCTATGCCCAAGATGTATTTCTGGACTGGGGCAATAGATACCTTATACTCCCGGGGTGGGAGACGCCCCAACCCCCAGTTTTAACCTACGTTTGGGTGACAGGAATAGTTTGTCCCCCCAAAACC
>NW_011156390.1:0-678 GCF_000146605.3 Meleagris gallopavo | reverse complement strand
GAAAACGGATATTTCTGGGAGAAAAGGTCATATTTTGAGGAAGAAAACTGGTATATCCGGGAGAAAAAGTCATGTTTCTGGGCAGAGAACTGGTATTTCTGGGAGAAAATGCCGTGTTTTGGGGGACTAAACTGGAATTTCTGGTAGAAAACGTTGTGTTTGTCAGGAGAAAATTGGCATATCTGGCACAAAATAGTCATCTTTCATGGAGAAAGCTTGTATTTCTGGGAGAAAACGTCATCTATTATTGGAGAAAACTGTTATTTCTAGGAGAAAATATCATATATCAGGGGAGAATCCTGCAACTTCTGGGAGAAAATGTCATATTTCTAGGCAGACCACTGGTATTTCTGGGAGAAAATGTCATGTTTCTGGTTGAAAAATGTCCTATTTCTGGGAGAAAACAGGTATTTCTGAGAAAAAACAGCAAGTTCATTGAGAAAATGTCCTATTTCTGGGAGAAAACGGGTATTTCGGGGAGGAAATGTTTTATTTCTTTGGAGAAAACACCTATGTCAGTGAGAAAATGTCGTATTTTTGGGGAGAAAACGGGTATTCTGGGAGAAAATGTCATATTTCCAGGTGAAAACTGCAGTTCCTGCCAGAAAATGTCATACTTTCGGGCAGAAAACTGGCATTTGTGGAAGAAACTCTCGTATTTCTGGGAGAAAACTGGGA
>NW_011156389.1:0-511 GCF_000146605.3 Meleagris gallopavo | reverse complement strand
AATAATGTGACGTTTTCTGCCAGGAATTGCAGTTTTCTCCCAGAAATATCACATTTTCTCACAGAAATACCGGTTTTCCCTCCGAAAATAGGACATCTTCTCTCAGAAACGGCAGTTTCCCCCCCCAAAATACGCCATTTTTCACCCAGAAATTGCAGTATCTCCCCTGAAATATCACGTTTTCTTCCAGAAATAGCAGATTTCTCCATGAAATATGACATTTTGGAACAGAAATACCAGTTCTCTCACAACAAAATCAGCGTTTTCTACCAGAAATACCAGTTTTCTCCCGGAAAATACGGCATTTAACTCTCAGAAATGGCAGTTTTCTCCCCAAAAATATGGTATTTTCTCCAACAAGTGACAGTTTTATCACAAAAATACGACATTTTCCACCACAAATACCAGTTTTTCTCCCAAAAACATGCCGTTTTCTGCCAGGAACTGCAGTTTCCTCCCACAAATACCATTGTTCAACCAGAAAACAGGACATTTTTCTCCCAGAAATACC
>NW_011156388.1:0-343 GCF_000146605.3 Meleagris gallopavo | reverse complement strand
CCCCGACGTGCCGCTTTCAGCCGTCAGCAGCGCTCTCGTGTTTCTCACTCGCCGAGAACGGGCGACTTGTGCCTGCTGCTTTTCTCCGACGCGCGAGCGGTCTCGCGTCCGCACGTCGGAGAGGAGCGGTTTGCACTTCGCCTCGGGTACATGCAGAATGCACTAGGCCTAGCTGTGAATACGACGTCTCTGCCTTCATTTCGAGCGGCAATTCTTTTTTGGTGTTGTTCTCCATGGCTACGCTTGTGCATGCTCGGAGGAAAAGAGTGGAGAGCAAAACCCTCTCTAATAAGGCTGTTGGAAGTTCGGGGAGCGACATTTGTTTCGCTCCCAGGGAGAGAGA
>NW_011156387.1:0-356 GCF_000146605.3 Meleagris gallopavo | reverse complement strand
GAAATACCACATTTTCTCACAGAATACCGGTTTCCTCCGAAAATAGGACATCTTCTCTCAGAACGCAGTTCCCCCCCCCAAAATACGCCTTTGTCACCCAGAAATTGCAGTATTCTCCCAAGAAATATCACGATTTCTTCCAGAAATAGCAGATTTCTCCATGAAATATGACATTTTGGAACAGAAATACCAGTTCTCTCACAACAAAATCAGCGTTTTCTACCAGAGATACCAGTTTTCTCCCGGAAATACGGCATTTAACTCTCAGAAATGGCAGTTTTCTCCCCAAAAATATGGTATTTTCTCCAACAAGTGACAGTTTTATCACAAAAATACAACATTTTCCACCACAAATA
>NW_011156386.1:0-589 GCF_000146605.3 Meleagris gallopavo | reverse complement strand
ATGCACAGCCCTCATCTTTTGCTTTGGTGAGGTGGGGACTGCCATTGCTTCCTCAGTCCCACAGACCCCTTCCCATCCCACACTGCCATGGGAGATCAGGTTCTGGACCACCTGAGGACCCAAACATCCAGGAGTCTTTGGGTCCTGACGAGATGAGTCCCAGAGTTCCGAGGGAATTCACCGCTGCAGTCACCGAGCCACTCTCATGGTATTTCACAAGTCGAGGCAGTCAGGTCAAGTCCCTGGTGAGGAGAAAAAAGGTGACAGCACACCTCTTAGGAAGGATAGAAAGTGTGACGCGGGGAACTACCAGCATGTCAGTCTCACCTCTGTGCTGGTCACGGATCATGGAGCAGATCATCCTGCAAGTGACTCTCAAGCACACATTCCAGTGCGTCACCACCCTGTGCGTGAAAAGCTTCCTCCTAATAACCAACCTAAACCTCCCCTGTCTCACTTCAAAACCATTTCCCCTTGTCCTATCGCTATCCACCCTCCTCAACAGCCGTTGCCCCCTCCTGCTTATGCGCTCCCTTCGAGTCTTGGAAGGCTGTCATGAGCTATCTCCAGAGCTTTCTCTTCTCCCACA
>NW_011156385.1:0-470 GCF_000146605.3 Meleagris gallopavo | reverse complement strand
AAATGACCCCAAAATGATCCCCCAAAATGATCTCCAAGAAGTTCATCTTTTGGGTCAGAAATAACATTCATCAAAATGGCCCAAAGTGACCCAAAATGACCCAAATTTGGGCGGATTTGGGAAAAAACATACTTTCCCCAAAACGACCCCAAAAAACACCCCTCAAAATGACCCCATTTCCTTCCTTTCCATTGCCCCCCAAAATGGCCCCAAATGACCCAAAATCGCCAGAATTCACCCCAAAATTCCTCCTCCCCCTCCCGTCCCCATTTTGGGGTGAAAAAGGTGGATTTTGGGACCTGCTACCGCAGAAAAGACTCGAAGTGACCCCAAAAGACCCCAAAAAGACCCAAAATGACCCCAAAAATTCACATCTTTGCATCTCATCGTTGATCAAAACGGCCCAAAGTGACCCAAAATGACCCAAATTTGGGCGGATTTGGGAAAAACATTACTTTCCCCAAAACGAC
>NW_011156384.1:0-696 GCF_000146605.3 Meleagris gallopavo | reverse complement strand
AACTATTGCCTTGATTGCTGCATATCAGAAGACTGTGGTGGTGAGATTTGGCTCTGTGAGATGACTTGAAAGCTGTTTCTTCACTCTAGGTCTTGTTCTTGCAGCTGGGACACCTTGATGAAGACTGTGTAACAGAACTGTCTGTGTTTCAACAGCCAGAGCAGAGAGAGTATGTCGGCACTGATGTCAGAGGTAAGAAATGGATGTCAGTAATTCATTGCATTTAAGCTCACTGCTGCAGGAAATAACCTGACTGTATTAACAGACTCTAATGCTTGCTTATTCTCCAACATGAAATATTTCATACCTTTCAGAGCTAAGGTACCCCTGCTGAACTCCACAGTCTATCTGTAGCTAATAACTACATTTCTGAAGTTCTCATTTATTCCATTTTTCTCCTTTAGTTTTGTTTTCTAAGCCTTTCTGTTATTTTCTAGCATGTTAAAATCCTTGTGAACCTGTGGAAGTCCAGATAGACTCAAAACAGAAACTTATGGATGAACAACAGGTGTCACGTGCTGGCTTAACTCACTGCTTTGAAATGTTTCCTTAACAAGTGGAAAATATCAGCGCATCACTCAGACAACCCAACAAGTGTTGGGAATTACAAGTCACAAACTCTTAAAGAAAAGAATGCATTCCAGTAACTTTTGAAAATCAATGAGAAAAGCTAAACTGAGTGCTTCTAGAGATATT
>NW_011156383.1:0-687 GCF_000146605.3 Meleagris gallopavo | reverse complement strand
TCTGATCATCTTCGTGGCCCTTCTCTGGACCTGCTCCAAAAGCTCCACATCATTCCTGTGCTGGAGCCCCAGGCCTGGACGCAGTGCTGCACATGGGGCCCCACACCAGAGCCGAGTCGAGGGGGACAATCACCTCCCTCTCCCTGCTGGTCGCTCCTCTTTGAATGCAGCCCAGGATACAGTTGGCCTTCTGGGCTGCAAGTGCACACTACCGGCTTATGTCCAGCTCTTTGTCCACCAGGATCCCCGAGTCCTCCGCAGGGCTGCTCCCAAGGGCTTCTACGCCCAGTTTGTACAAGCATCTGGGTTTCCCCTTCATCAGGGACATCAACAGTGGGGTTGAGTGCACCCTAAGGACACCAAGCTGTGGGGTGCAGTGACACAGCAGAGGGACGGGATGCCATCCACAGAGACCTCAACAGGCTGAGCAGTGGCCACAAATCCAAGTGCAGGGTAGGTAGCTGGGATGAGGGAACACCCACCACCAAAACATGCTAGGGGATGAAAGGACTGAGCGTAGTCCTGCTCCATAAGGCCTGGGAGTACTGGTGGGTGGGAGGCTGGACACAAGCCAGCAGTGGGCCCTTCCAGCCCAGAAAGCCAACCGTATCCTGGGCTGCATCCAAAGATGCGCAGTCAGCGGGCCAAGGGAGGAGATCCCCATCCCTCTGCTCTGCGCTGGTCAGG
>NW_011156382.1:0-554 GCF_000146605.3 Meleagris gallopavo | reverse complement strand
ACATTTTCCACCACAAATACCAGTTTTCTCCCAAAAATATGCCATTTTCTGCCAGGAACTGCAGTTTCCTCCCACAAATACCATTTTTCAACCAGAAACAGGACATTTTCTCCCAGAAATACCAGCTTTCTCCCAGAAATAGGACGTTTTGTACCAGAAATGCCAGTTTTCTCACCAAAAACTCAGCGTTTCCTACCAGAAATACCAGTTTTTGCCCGCAAGTAGGCCATTTTCTCTCAGAAATGGCAGTTTTCTCCCCCAACATGACGTTTTCCCCCAGGAATTGCACCTTTCTTCCTGAAATATTACATTTTCTCACCAAAAATACCAGTTGTCTCCCCAACAATATGGCAATATCTCCCAGAAATACCGGTTTTCTCACCCAAAACACAACGTTTCCTACCAGAAATACCAGGATTCTCCCCCAAAATAGGACATTTTCTGCCAGGAATTGCAGTTTTCGGCCAGAAATACCACATTTTTCTCACAGAAATACCAGTTTTCCCTCCGAACATAGGACATTTTCTCCAAGAAAGTAGAGATTTTCCCCCCAA
>NW_011156381.1:0-336 GCF_000146605.3 Meleagris gallopavo | reverse complement strand
GAGCACAGGTTTGTGCAAGAGGCCGGGATGCAGGGCAGTGCCTTCATGACTGTATTGCGTCCAACAGGTGGCAGCAGAGCTGCGGTGCTCCCAAGTGCCGTAACAACTGCCCGGAGAGATGTGTTGGTCTCTGTGGAAACAGCAAGGAAGTGGAACGTGCATTTCCCGGCATGCCCCGGAACCTCACTTTGCTGACTGGTCATTGTCTGCCCAGCAGGTAAGGGCGATGCACACCCGCCAGCGTTTACCCATTCCAGAGCCCGGCACAATAGGGTTCCCCCAGAGCTCTGAATTGCGCTTCATGGTGCCCAGAAGGCTGCCTATCCTCTTTGTTCT
>NW_011156380.1:0-442 GCF_000146605.3 Meleagris gallopavo | reverse complement strand
TGGGAGAAAGCGGCTATTTGCGGTATAAAATGTCGTATTACTTGCGATAAAACTGGCATTTTCTTGGAGAAAATATTCATATTTTTGGGGAAAAATCTACTATTTCTTGGAGATCATGTCATGTTTTGGGGAAGAAAACTGGTATTTCTGGGAGAAAATGTCATGTTTGGGTATAAAATAGGTATTTCTGGTGAAAAACATTGTGTCTTCGTGAATAAAACTGTTTTTTCTGGTGCAAAATACCATATTTTGGGAGAAAACTCGTATTTCTGGGAGAAAATGTCATATTTCTGGTTGAAAAATGGTATTTGTGGGAGGAAACTGCACTTCCGGGCAGAAAATGGCTTGCTTTTGGAAGAAAACGGGTATTTGTGGTAGAAAATGTCATATTTATACGATAAAACTGGCATTTCTTGGAGAAAATATCATATTTTTTGGGGGA
>NW_011156379.1:0-887 GCF_000146605.3 Meleagris gallopavo | reverse complement strand
CTGAGAGCACTACATCTGTCGCTCCTCGAACTTCCAGGTGTCTTATTAGAGAGGGTTTTCCCTTCCACTCTTTTCCTCTCTGAATGCAGAAGTATAGCAGTGGAGAGCCTCGCAGGGACGAATTGTGGCTCGAAATAAAGGCAGAGACATAGTATTCAGAGCTAGTCGTGTGCAATCTGCATGTAGCCAAGGCGAAGTGAAAACCGCTCCTTTCCGATGTGCGGACAGGTGCCCGCTCACTCGTCGGAGAAAAGCAGCCGGCTGAATTGGCTCGTTCTCGGCTAGCGAGAGACACGAGACCGCTGCTGACAGCTCAAAGCTGCATTCGGGGAGAAGCGCGATTTCTCGGCCAGCTCCGGCAAAGTCTCCGGAGTGGTTCAGCGCGAAGGCCGCTTTCTGCGCGTGAGAGCGAAGGAGTGCGATTCCGATACCGACAACTGCGAATTCAGCCTCCTGCAACACCTGCGAGTGGGGGGTTTTTTCTCCGCAGTCCTGAAAGGATCTCTCCCCTCTTTCTGAAACGCTCTCCCTGAGAGCACTACATCTGTCGCTCCTCGAACTTCCAGGTGTCCTATTAGAGAGGGTTTTCCCTTCCACTCTTCTTCCTCTCTGAATGCAGATGTGTAGCAGTAGAAACCTCACTAGAATGAATTGTGGCTCGAAATAAAGGCAGAGACATAGTATTCAGAGGTAAGCGCAGTGCATTCTGCATGTAGCCAAGCCGAAGTGCAAACCGCTCCTTTCCGATCAGCGCACAGGAGCCCGCTCACTGGTCGGAGAAAAGCAGCCGGCTGAAGTGGCCCGTTGTCCACAAGCAAGAAACACGAGACCGCTGCTGACAGCTCAAAGCGGCATTCGGGGAGAAACGCTATTTCTCGGCCAGCTCC
>NW_011156378.1:0-751 GCF_000146605.3 Meleagris gallopavo | reverse complement strand
AAGTTGTGTCAACTGATGGGAAGATCTAATGAGCATCAGAAGTGAAGTGAATGCTGGGAGGAATCTGTGAGGGCAGATTGAGTCGGCAAGAGAACAGTGTCTCCTATGGAGAAGGACTTGGTGGTCCTGATGAATGAAAAATTGGACATGAGCCAGAAGTGTGTGCTTGCAGCCTGGAAGGCCAACTGTATCCTGATGTGCACTGAAAGAGGGTGGCCAGCAGGATAAGGAGGGTGATTGTGCCAGTTTGCTCTGCCCATGTGAGGCCCTACCTGCAGTAATGCATCCAGGCCTGGGGCCTCCAGCACAAGAAAGATGCAGAGCAGTTGGGGTATGTCCAGAAGAGGGCCACAAAGGTGATACCCCAGGCTTGTGCACCTCTCTCATGAAGAAAGGCTTGAGGGTGTTGGGCTTGTTCAGTCTTGAGAAGAGAAGGCTCTGGGGAGACCTCATTGTGGCCTTCCATTTCTTGAGAAAAGCTTATAAGCAGGAAGGGGAGCAACTTTTTGCACAGTCAAATAGTGATAGGACAAGGGAGAATAACTTTAAACTAAAGCAGGGGAGACTTTGATTAGATGTTAGGAGAAATTTTTTTTATTCAGAGGGTGGTGAGGCACTGCAACAGATTGTTCAGAGAAGTTGTGGGTGCCCCATCTCTGAAGGTTCAGAGCCAGGTTGGATGGGGCAATGGGCAACCTTATCTATCAATAGAATGGCTTAGGTTGGAAGGGACTTCAAAAATCACCTAGTT
>NW_011156377.1:0-726 GCF_000146605.3 Meleagris gallopavo | reverse complement strand
CAGTGACTTTCCATCCGAAAGGTGAAGAGGAGTTTCTTTTGCAGCACCTATCATAATTGCTTGGGTGTGGGTTTTTTCCATTATTAGAAACACAGAACTTGCTGAAACTAAGTTACCCTAATTGTGCCTGAGGTGTTGCAGCGAATTCCCACTCGCTTTGGACTCTGAGGACTCAGCTCACACACATCTGCCCGAGGGGCTCAGTTGAGCCACACAACGGTGCCGTTCCTTCCTGGTCAGGCAGGCAGACACGAGGTGTTCAAAGCCATCTGACGGCTGTCCTTGCCTGTTCTGCCTGCACCTGGACACATCGGGGCTTTCCAGATCTCAGGACACGTGCCTGAAACAAATGTTGGTTCTCCTCTCAGCAGAGCTGTTGGACAGACCTGTTGGCTCTAGAATTAAACATGGCAGTGAGATGAGGCCAATGATGTAAGAGTAAGAGATGCTTTGGGATGCTTTTATGGCTGCACAGTGCCTCAGGAAGCAGTGACACCTGCCAGCTAAATAAAAGCTGTCCCTTAGATGCTGTGCTGTACAGCTGTGGAGCCACAGTGCTCCACAACAGCTATAATGTGTCCTGAATTAAAAAAAAAAAAAAAGACAGGTGCCTGCATCAGATGTCCGTGGCTGAGAGGCTCTTCCAGAAGAAGAAGAAGGCAGCAGAACCTTATGCTCACACTGCAGTACAGATGCTACAGGAGCAAGAAACAAACCGGGAAGCTC
>NW_011156376.1:0-311 GCF_000146605.3 Meleagris gallopavo | reverse complement strand
AGAGTGGCATACGCTGGCATCTCCTGCCAGGCGTGAGCAGCCGGGATGCAGCACTGTCCTCCCCATCCCTCTGCAGAGATCGGTTTGTCCCCATGTCAGTGCTGGGCCGGCCTTGCCGTTATTAATTGGAGGGAATGGACCGGATCGGATGCTCCTGGTGGGGTCGGTCTCTCCAAGTCTCCAGATGCAGCACATAGCTAACGAGACTGTTGCTCGAATCAGAAGTGGTCTCAGAAAAGTAGAGACTGAGCCAAAATCTACATGGAGCTGCAGCCCTGGGGAGCGCCCTTTGCAGCTGGCCGAGGTGTTTC
>NW_011156375.1:0-604 GCF_000146605.3 Meleagris gallopavo | reverse complement strand
GGTGGCAAGCAACATGGTGCACAGAGTGCAGCCATGTGCTCCGAGCAAGGAGCACAGGTTTGTGCAAGAGGCCCGGATGCAGGGCAGTGCCTTCATGACTGTATTGTGTCCAACAGGTGGCAGCAGAGCTGCGGTGCTCCCAAGTGCCGTAACAACTGCACGGAGAGATGTGTTGGTCTCTGTGGAAACAGCAAGGAAGTGGAATCTGCATTTCCCGGCATGCCCCGGAACCTCACTTTGCTGACTGGTCATTGTCTGCCCAGCAGGTAAGGGTGATGCACACCCGCCAGCGTTTACCCATTCCAGAGCCCGGCACAATAGGGTTCCCCCAGAGCTCTGAATTGCGCTTCGTGGTGCCCAGAAAGCTGCCTATCCTCTTTGTTCTGTGTCTTGCTTGTCTCTGGTCTTGCACTGTTTTCACTATTACATTCTCTTGTCCTCCTATTTTTGTGTTCCTTGCCCCATTCTCTTGGCCTAATGACCCCTTGGCTTTGTGTTGCCACATTCATGTCGGCATTCAGTTTTGGCGTTCCCTGCCGTATTGTCTGGGCCGTCATCCTTGGCATTTCCTTCCATGTTCTCTTGGCCCTTGCCTTTGCCTGGG
>NW_011156374.1:0-673 GCF_000146605.3 Meleagris gallopavo | reverse complement strand
AGAGAGAAAGGGAAGGTACTTGTCAGAAAAGTGCTCTTTCTGGGAGAGAGTAGCATAGCTGGTTGGAAAATGCCACCCATGTGTGAGAAAGCTGCTTTGTTTCCGGGAGAAAATAGCATTCTTTGGGGAGAAGATGTCCTCTTTTGGATGGAAAAGTAGTACTTGTGGGAGAAGCTGTCCAATGTTTGGGCCCAAGGTAGCATTATTGGGAGGTAATGTCATTGTATTGGAGAAGGGAGGTATTTCTGGGAGAGAATGCGTTCTTTTTGGAAGACAACGGTGTACTTTGGGGGGAAGAAGTGGCTGTTTTGGGAGAAAGTGTCCTAGTTTGGGGAGAAAGTGTCATAGTGCGGAGTGTGGTGTAGTAGATTAGGGGGAATTGGGAGGTATTCCTAAGAGAACTGTCATTTCTGGGAGAAAAGGTCTTATGTGGGGGGGAAAAGGTGAGGAATGTGTGAGAAAGCTGGTGTTTCTGGGAGTAAATGCCATCTTTTGGGGGCTAGAAATGGTCTTTCTGGTGGGATGTTCCACATCTTTGTGAGGCAATCGGTGTTTGTGAGGGCCAATGGCATATATTCTGGATCGAAATGGTCTTTCCGCAGTAAAATGCCAAAAGTCTGGGAGTAAGTGTCATGATGAGGAATGTAATGGAGTGTAATTGGGAGGAACTGGG
>NW_011156373.1:0-689 GCF_000146605.3 Meleagris gallopavo | reverse complement strand
CAGGCCCAATTTCCAAGTGAAATGTGGTATTTCTGGGAGAAAATGACAAGTACGTGGGAGAAAAGTGGGCAATTGTGGGAAAGACTGACTTCTCTTGGAGGGCAAGTGTGGCATTTTTGGTGTGAAAAGGGGTCCTTTGGGGAGAAAACGGGGTGTAGATGGGAGGAAATGTCCTCTTGAGGAGTGTCTAGCAGTATTTTTTGAGAGAAAAGGGAAGGTACTTGTCAGAAAAGTGCTCTTTCTGGGAGAGAGTAGCATAGTTGTTTGGAAAATGCCACCCATTTGTGAGAAAGCTGCTTTGTTTCCGGGAGAAAATAGCATTCTTTGGGGAGAAGATGTCCTCTTTTGGATGGAAAAGTAGTACTTGTGGGAGAAGCTGTCCAATGTTTGGGCCCAAAGGTAGCATTACTGGGAGGTAATGTCATTGTATTGGAGAAGGGTGGTATTTCTTGGGGAGAATGTGTTCTTTTTGGAAGCCAACGGTGTACTTTGGGGGGAAAAAGCGGCCTTTCTGGGAGAAAGTGTCCTAGTTTGGGGAGAAAGTGTCATAGTGCGGAGTGTGGTAGTAGCAGATTAGGGGGAATTGGGAGGTATTCCTAAGAGAACTGTCATTTCTGGGTGAAAAGGTCTTATGTGGGGGGGAAAAGGTGAGGAATGTGTGAGAAAGCTGGTGTTTCTGGGAGTAAATG
>NW_011156372.1:0-764 GCF_000146605.3 Meleagris gallopavo | reverse complement strand
GTCTGGCTGTCACATGCAAATACGTTTCGGCAGGGGGCCATTGGTCAGGGGGCACCCCTGCCGGTCTATCTTGCACCTTTTTCGTTTTTTGAGTTATAATAGGACGGAGTTGCAGGGGATCCGCCATGACTGGAACCTCTAGGTCTGATTTGGAACTCCCGTTTTCCTCTTGAACCAGGTCCGCTACTTCAGAGATATGACTGTCGTCTATTGAAATACTACGGACCTGGCCTAGAGACTGTAAAACTGGTTTTTTCCCATCAATACATTAAGTTCTTGCTCCAATTTGTCGATCCGAGCTTTTAGGAGCTGATTTTCATTTTCTAAATTACCTGATCTTGTCTCTGCTTGATTTCAAGCATTCAGCAGTGGCCATGCCACTGTGGATGCAGCTAATTGCCTTTCCTTCGTAGTTAAGACATCTTTGTCCAGTCCCTGAAAGTATTCTGTTAAGCGTACTGGGGAAATACTCCCCAAAGTACGCAGGGGGACCCCATTTCTCAATTATAGTTGCCAGTTGATAAGAAGGAGATCCCAGAAACCCTGGGGATCTGCCCGGGGATCATTTTAACTAGGGGAATGGTGTTCTCCCCCTTGACCCATTCACAGAAACCCCATAAAAGAGACATGATGTAAAGTGGATTTACATCAAACAATTGCCTGGCTCGCCAATTGTTTAATCAATGGATATACAGATGGCATAGATCCATATCCAGGAGCTCGGCTAATAGCATTTATATTGGAGAAATAAGAGAAAGTCACTC
>NW_011156371.1:0-335 GCF_000146605.3 Meleagris gallopavo | reverse complement strand
ATCGTCCGTCTGGGAATTCACCTCACGCGTGGCAATATGCATGAGCAGGTTCGGCTGCGTATGGAGCAGCTGAGTCGGGGACATGGCTCAGCTACTGACCAAGACGGTGCAGTGGAAGCAGTGGCAGAACTGGGCGGCCAAGGGAGCCCCGCTCCTTGCTGCCCTTCAGCACTGGCACATCTTGGCCTTTCCCGCAGGCTTTCTCCTGTTCTTTGGCCTCATTTGGTGCATCAGGAAGACGAGATATTTGCCCCGGAGCAGCAGCATTATTTGGATCTGTGCTGCGATCCTTACCGTCTTCCTTAAGCTCTTCTTCTTCCTCACAAAAGTGGCAC
>NW_011156370.1:0-536 GCF_000146605.3 Meleagris gallopavo | reverse complement strand
ATCTATATGTTAGGTATGAATTGTCTTCTGCTTTGGTTGTAGGTCTTTCAGGTTGCAGCCTATGAAGAAGAGGCTCATGTAGCATTTGCAGTGCTGGATGCAGTTGAAGGCAAAACTGAAGACGCTTTCCGAGCATTTGAAGTGAAGAGGAGAATCTTTCCAGAGGAAAGCTGCAGGTTCAGGAGTAAAATATTCTATTCCACTACCTAGAGAGTTATTGTTCTCACCAGCTGACAGCTGCAAGGTACGTGAGCCGTGTGATTTCAGGGAAGTGTTACGTTTGAGTAACAACTCAAAGTTCAATACTTTTTTTTTTTTTCCCCAGTTTTCTCCCAAAACTCTCCCTCGGTGGGCAGAAGATGCCCAGTCCTTACTTCAAATGCTCTGTCAGCAGGTGGATGCTTCAAAGGTAAACAACTTTGTCACTGTGCTCAGTGAAGAACTAGTTGTTCTTTTAGTTACAGTAGGTACTTGGTGATCCGAGCACTGGACAGACATTCTGACTGGACTAAAGCACAACTCAGTGAAAACATCTG
>NW_011156369.1:0-688 GCF_000146605.3 Meleagris gallopavo | reverse complement strand
GACGGAAAATGAAACGAATCTCGACTCAGTTAGAAGAGAAGAAAGAAGAGGAGAGAGGTCCAGAGGAGTGGCTCCAAGATCCACAAGAAGCACCCCTAAGTCCAGGAGAGGGGCCCTCAGTAAGACCACGGTCACCGGCGCCAATGAGGGCAACAAGAAGTCCCGAAAGAGTAAGAGGTGAGCAAGATATCGTTACCATTGTTGATCGATCTCTGAAAATGAATGAAATTCGAAGTCTGAGAAAAGACTTTTCACGTCACCCAAATGAGCCTATTGCCACTTGGTTACTTCGATGTTGGGACAATGGGGCCAACAGTGTGTGGCTGGATAGTAGAGAAGCTCGCCAACTGGGTGGCGTTGCTAGGGACTCAGCCATTGACAGAGGTATTAGTACATGCCAGAACCAGGCCTTTACCCTCTGGAAGCGGATGTTGTTAGCTGTAAAAGAAAGATACCCCTTCAAAGATGATCTGATGCCTGAGAAAAAGAAATGGGCTGATATGGAAGAAGGCATCTGTTATTTAAGAAAATATGCTGTGGTGGAAATGCTACATAGCCCCGATTTCATTCCTGACGAGCCAGACCAAGAGCATGATCCCGAGAGAGTCAGGTGTACACCAAACATGTGGCGTACATTCACAAAGACCGCACCAGAAAGGTACGCCAGCACATTTGCAGCAATGTATGG
>NW_011156368.1:0-305 GCF_000146605.3 Meleagris gallopavo | reverse complement strand
AAAACCCCATCTGCAGGGCAAAATCAGGATTAAGTGAAAATTCAACAGGTTTTGGAGCCATTTCAACATTTTTCCTTTGATTTTTTTTTTTTTCAGCTCCGGGAATGAGAAGAAGCTCTAAAGGAGCTAGAAGCCTCTCTGGATAAACTACAAGAGGTGCAGTAACTTAAGGTGCTCATTGCCTTAAGTGCCATTTAGCTTGGTGTTTGTTAACTGAAGCCATCACGTGTTTGCCAGCTTTAGTGCTTTTTTCTTTAAAGTGCTTGAAATACGGAATTGGAAGTTGATCAGATCGCTTCAATACT
>NW_011156367.1:0-467 GCF_000146605.3 Meleagris gallopavo | reverse complement strand
AACAGGTGGCAGCAGAGCTGCGGTGCTCCCAAGTGCCGTAACAACTGCACGGAGAGATGTGTTGGTCTCTGTGGAAACAGCAAGGAAGTGGAATGTGCATTTCCCGGCATGCCCCGGAACCTCACTTTGCTGACTGGTCATTGTCTGCCCAGCAGGTAAGGGCGATGCACACCCGCCAGCGTTTACCCATTCCAGAGCCCGGCACAATAGGGTTCCCCCAGAGCTCTGAATTGCGCTTCATGGTGCCCAGAAGGCTGCCTATCCTCTTTGTTCTGTGTCTTGCTTGTCTCTGGTCTTGCACTGTTTTCACTATTACATTCTCTTGTCCTCCTATTTTTGTGTTCCTTGCCCCCTATTCTCTTGGCCTAATGACCCCTTGGCTTTGTGTTGCCACATTCATGTCCGCATTCAGTTTTGGCGTTCCCTGCCGTATTGTCTGGGCCGTCATCCTTGGCATTTCCTTCCAT
>NW_011156366.1:0-549 GCF_000146605.3 Meleagris gallopavo | reverse complement strand
GTCTCTATGGAGCAATAGGTATATATAGCAATTGAAACATGGATGGAATAACTATGTGGCATCTGCATATTATGTGGCATACCATTCCAGAGGGAGCTGCTAATTTTACTAGGGTTGGGGATTTTTAAGCAGGTTTCCAGCCTCTCCTTTGAATTCTTTATGCGGATTTTCAATGCTCACCTGATCACGTTATTAATCTCCGTGAATGTACTGCTCACCATTTCACTTATTATTAGTATTTATTATATTTTGAGGAAGTCTGCCCCAAAACCAGTAAATACTGAGTGGCAGGGAATGTGGAGAGGCCTGGGTGAGACTTTAGAGAGATGGAAATCTTCGGTGTCATGGAACTTTACTCCAGAACACCTGAAAGACCCTGAAAATTTAAACAGATATTTGAGACAGGAATGTCGTGGCTCAGGAAGATCTGAGGAGGCCCAAATTGTTTGGGGCCTGGCTAATGCTTACCGGGCCTTATTCAATACTATCCTGGAGAGGGAGAGAGTTTGTGAAATTGAAAAGGAGAGTCTCAGGGAAACAGTGCAAAAT
>NW_011156365.1:0-916 GCF_000146605.3 Meleagris gallopavo | reverse complement strand
GAAGAAAATTCATCTTCAGGAGGAATATTTTGTGGGTTTCAGGTAGGCAAAGAGAAATCATTGCTAAAGGTTCTCAAAGTTCTAGATTGCACCCAACAATAAATTACTGCACTCAGTGCAGTCTATTAAAAATTATAGCAATGGAGAAAGATTGTTTCTTCACTGAACTGAAAGCTGCTTGTTTTATAGTGATCAGTAATCATGATTACTTTGTATTCCGGAAAGGAAAATACCTGTACAGATACAGATAGGAAAATGCAAGTGATAAAGCAGGAATTCGTTTTGAAAAGAACTGATAAAATTACCTAAAATTCTGAGCAGGATTTTTCAGTCAAGGAAAAATGTTTTTCTGACAAGGAAAATGGAAACCCAAATTAGAAGTAGATGTTAAGGATGACACAGCAACACACCATGCAAGACGTCTGCCATCCATTTTCCAGAAGACCCTGGCGTAAATTGGAATGTAATGCATGCATTTCTCACAGGCAATAGAAAGGATTTCTGCCTCGTTTCCCCAGTTTATGGCTGCCTGAAAGATGGCAGCTGGCTGTCAGTGTTGGCACACATCTTGTGGCTAACTGCTCTAACTGGGAGTGCTCTGTTACGCCTCGCACAGTGCCCAGCTGCGACTGCGTCCTGTTCAGACAGTGCTTGGAGCCTCTTCATTTCATCACCATCAGGACTCGGCTCCAGGCACACTTGTGAGGAAGAAAAGAAAATAGAATTTAGATGCACGGGAAGAAGTGAACTGATATTTAGGTCTAAATTACTCTAATTACTTCTCTGAGGATACACTTGCAATATCAGGAAGAAACAAAACTGTGGAGTATTTAACCAGAGGGATCAAACTAGGCATGGTAAACTGCTCTCCTGAATTAATCTACTTTCACCGTGATCTCACTGTTAGCACTGGGCT
>NW_011156364.1:0-436 GCF_000146605.3 Meleagris gallopavo | reverse complement strand
CTTGAACAAATGGCTTAGGAGTTGGTGCAAACGCAGGAGTTTTGTTTTTTTTGATCATGGGGCAATTTTTCTCGGCACCTGGCATGATGGCTGCAAATGGAAGGAAAGAGGGTTCTAGATGAGGAACTGGCGGGACTTATTGACAGGTGTTTAAACTAGGTATGTGTCATGGTTTCATGATTTTTCATTATCAGTATTCCACATCATAACATCATGTAATGCACTGGGGGTTTGACTGCTGATGCTCAAGTTCTGGGTGCCTGTCCGGAGGAGAAGAAGAGCTACATTTCCCCAGGGGGCTTTGCGGTCAGCGAGGAGATAGAACTCCCAGCAAGGTCACCTGATGTTCTCTTCTCTGCCTGCGCTTCTCTGCCTGCGCTTCTCATCTCAGCGTTGTGGTGAGGCCGATCCACCTTCAATTTCACACACTCTCTCT
>NW_011156363.1:0-681 GCF_000146605.3 Meleagris gallopavo | reverse complement strand
AATGGAGTGTAATTGGGAGGAACTGGGAGGAATTTCTCGGAGTCGTGGGATTTGTGGGTGCATATGTCCCATTTAGGGAAGGAAAGGAGTATTTCTTAGCAGAACTGCCATAGCATTTAGGGAAAATGTCCTATCCTTGGGAGACAAGTGGTATTAGTGGGAGAAGATGTCCTATTCTTGGTTGCAAGTGTCCTATTTGGTCTTGTCATCTTGTCTTCTTGGGAGAAAACGTGCGGTAGTTTGAAGAAAACAGGTATGCCTGGGAGAAAATACCATCCTTTTGGAAGCACAGGCCCAATTTCCAAGTGAAATGTGGTATTTCTGGGAGAAAATGACAAGTACGTGGGAGAAAAGTGGAACAATTGTGGGAAAGACTGACTTCTCTTGGAGGGCAAGTGTGGTATTTTTGGTGTGAAAAGGGGTCCTTTGGGGAGAAAACGGGGTGTAGATGGGAGGAAATGTCCTCTTGAGGAGTGTCTAGCAGTATTCTTGAGAGAAAAGGGAAGGTACTTGTCAGAAAGGTGCTCTTTCTGGGAGAGAGTAGCATAGTTGGTTGGAAAATGCCACCCATTTGTGAGAAAGCTGCTTTGTTTCCGGGAGAAAATAGCATTCTTTGGGGAGAAGATGTCCTCTTTTGGATGGAAAAGTAGTACTTGTGGGAGAAGCTGTCCAATGTTTGGG
>NW_011156362.1:8743-9501 GCF_000146605.3 Meleagris gallopavo | reverse complement strand
AACATTTCTTTCTAAGAGAGGTGCTCCAGCCCTCTGATCATCTTCGTGGCCCTTCTCTGGACCTGCTCCAAAAGCTCCACATCATTCCCGTGCTGGAGCCCCAGGCCTGGACGCAGTGCTGCACATGGGGCCGCACCAGAGCCGAGTCGAGGGGGACAATCACCTCCCTCTCCCTACTGGTCGCTCCTCTTTGAATGCAGCCCAGGATACAGTTGGCCTTCTGGGCTGCAAGTGCACACTACTGGCTTATGTCCAGCTCTTTGTCCACCAGGATCCCCGAGTCCTCCGCAGGGCTGCTCCCAAGGGCTTCTACGCCCAGTTGGTACAAGCATCTGGGTTTCCCCTTCATCAGGGACATCAACAGTGGGGTTGAGTGCACCCTAAGGACACCAAGCTGTGGGGTGCAGTGACACAGCAGAGGGACGGGATGCCATCCACAGAGACCTCAACGGGCTGAGCAGTGGGCACAAATCCAAGTGCAGGGTCAGTAGCTGGGATGAGGGAACACCCACCACCAAAACATGCCAGGGGATGGAAGGACTGAGCGTAGTCCTGCTCCATAAGGCCTGGGAGTACTGGTGGGTGGGAGCTGGACACAAGCCAGCAGTGGGCCCTTCCAGCCCAGAAAGCCAACCGTATCCTGGGCTGCATCCAAAGATGCGCAGTCAGCGGGCCAAGGGGAGGAGATCCCCATCCCTCTGCTCTGCGCTGGTCAGGCCTCACCTGCAGTGCTGCGTCCAGATGTGGAGTCCTCAGTG
>NW_011156362.1:0-563 GCF_000146605.3 Meleagris gallopavo | reverse complement strand
AACCTCCCTGGGCAGCCTGTTCCAGTGCTCCGTCACCCTCACCGTGAAGAAGTTCTTACGCACATTCGTGCGAAACTTCCTATGCTGCAGCTGATGTCCGTTTCCCCTCGTCCTGTCTCCACGTACCACTGAAAAGAGACTGGCCTCACCACTATGGCCGCCACACCTCAGATATTTATAAACCTGGATCAGGTCCCCTCTCAGTCTTCTTTTCTCAAGGCTAAACAGACCCAGTTCACTCAGCCTTTCTTCATAGGGGAGATGCTCCAGGCCCTTCACCATCTTTGTGGCCCTCCGCTGGACTCTTTCGAAGAGATCCCTGTCTTTTTTGTACTGGGGAGCCCAGAACTGGACACAGCACTCCAGATGAGGCCTCACCAGGGCAGAGTAGAGGGGGAGGATCACCTCCCTCGACCTGCTGGACACGCTTTTCTTAATGCACCCCAGAATGCCATTGGCCTTTTTGGCCACGAGGGCACACTGCTGGCTCATGGCCAACCTGTCATCCACCAGGACACCCAGGTCCCTCTCCTGCAGAGCTCCTCTCCAGCAGCTCATCCCCC
>NW_011156361.1:0-533 GCF_000146605.3 Meleagris gallopavo | reverse complement strand
TTCCAGCTGTTTCCCTTATTCGGGCAAGGTCAGAGTGTTTTCTGTGGGCAGGGCACGGGCTGTGCCTTAGCAAACTGGATTTACTCGTTACACATCTGGGGAGAGGCTGGAGCACCAGGAGGCCCTGATGAAGGAGGGAGGCTGCTGAGTCATGCCTGGAAGTGGGCCGCCACCAAGTGGGTCTGCTTCAGCATTCCCTTGCCAGACCACACCGGCCTTTGGCCCTTTCCCTAGTCACTTCTTTTTCCAGCCGTGCACCGTGGAGAGAGAACCTGGCTTCCTTTCTCTTGGTAAGGGACAGAGAGGCGCAGGTAGTGCCTTTTAATTGCAAGGCGGCCCTAGCAGGCCACCTGCGACTGACCAGGAGGTGCTGAGCCACTGTAAGGAGCTTCTGCTCCACCTCACTCTGAGTCATCCATCCACACCTTGGCAGCCGGGAAGGAAGTGAGACGTGCTAAGGGCCCTAGGCACAACCTCCCGTCCTCGTTCCTGCAGAAATGCAGCTTTTTGCACAGCGTTGTCACAGCCATTGG
>NW_011156360.1:0-351 GCF_000146605.3 Meleagris gallopavo | reverse complement strand
CTGGACTTTAGGAGAGCCAACTTCGATCTCTTCCGGGACCTACTTGGAGCTATCCCGTGGGCTCGGGTGTTAGAAGGTAAGGGGCCTCTGAGAGCTGGTCAGCATTTAAACAGCTCTTCTTCCAAGCTCAGGATCGGTGCGTCCCTGTGAACAAGAAATCGGGAAAAGGTGGCAGGAGACCTTTGTGGATGAGCAAGGAGCTCATGCGCAAGCTCAAAGGAAAGAAGAAGGTCCATGAAATGTGGAAAAAGGGTCTGATCACTTAGGGAAGAATATAGGAATGTAGTCAGGGCCTGCAGGGATGCAATGAGGAAGGCTAAAGCCCATCTGGAATTGAATCTGGCTAAAGTG